>NC_136266.1:178816639-178911639 GCF_964187855.1 Myxine glutinosa | reverse complement strand
GAAATTTTGGGTGGGTAATCCTGGGACCCCCTGGAGTAAAACAGGCTATATTGTTTTTCCAATTTCAGCTTTGGTCTCCAGCATTTTCAGGTTTGGACTCACGGCTAACGTTATTGTCCCGGGTACCGCAAAAACGGCTGCACCGATCGCAACGATACACCTCCCTGACCATGGGATTCCCACGGGTGACCCCACTAGTATATAAAATGCAGAACAAGGATGTACATTTAGTGGATATTTACATTAACATAAACTAGAACGGCACTCAGTAGAGAGCATACCTCCGCCTGGTTGGCCGTATCACTCAATGGTCAAGAATCGCATTAAAAATTATACTTCGCTGGATCCGGTTCCAGATCTTCACCAAAATTGAATCAATTCTTCCTTGTCAGACACACAACCTGTCCAATAGGTTTCGTCCAAATCCGTCAAGAACTTTTTGAGATATCCAGCTATGTATCGTTTTTGGCTCGATCTCCGAATTGTGAAGAATCACTTTAAAAATTCTAGTAGCCGGATCCGAATCCGGATCTTCACCAAAATCGAATCATTTCGTCCTTGTCACATACACTACATTTTTGCCAAATTTAATCCGAATCCATCCACAACTTTTTGAGATATTTATTCTGTGCAGACAAACAAACAAACAGACAGATGAAAAAAATCACTCATAGAGCGACACTTGGCAAAAGAGAACCAAATAGAATGCCGCTCAGTTGAGCATCCTTTCGACCTCACAAATAATTGGTGGTTGAATTCAGTGACTGATATGCAAATCTTCTTCAAATTAAGTTTGCAGACAAACAGACAAACAGACAAACTGACAGGGGTGAAAACATAACCTCCGAAAATTTGGTGGAACGAAATTTGGTGGAGAGGTTATGTGTGCGAAAAGGACTAATTTTTTTCGATTTTGGTAAAGATCTGAATATGGATTAGGATATGACAATAATTATTTAATTTTTTTAGTGATTCTTCACCATTGAGGGATCGGGTGAAAAGTGATATATAACATGATATTTAAAAAAAAGTTATTTTACCCATGATAAAAGTTTTTACCATGATAAAAAGTAGGATTATTTTACCCACAACCCCCCATATCCATTCAGTGTGTTCGTGTGGCACCCTCCTCCTACTCTATACCATCCCAACACTCTTCTCTCCCCACTTATGCTATACCCTACAGTCCCCTATATCTCCAAAGGTTCCCCTTACTGAGACCATTCCCACTGCGCCGGTTGAGTCGTGGTACATGGAGAGTGTGGTACTGCAGTGCTCTATTCCCTATTCTTCATTTTCTCAACTTAGCCTCCCCCTATGACCTTCTGCATACATAATAAATATATGACAAAACAAGCAATAATTGTGATTATGGTTAAATGCCTCAATTTTGAAGGTTAATTCTTTTTGATCCCAAAACCAAACAATGAAGAGTGGAGTGGAAGTGCCACGATGTCCCCAAATCATGCAAATCCCAAGTCAGATCCTCAGATGGAAATGTTCTGGGCAAACTCTTGTGGGATTATGAGGGTAACTGGGACATGCTTTTTTCATTATTAGGGGCAATGAAGGAAAATCTTAAGACAAATTCTACCTAATACCTATCCTGTATTGATCGATGCATCTGATAACCCTCTCAATCCTCCGACAGCTCATTCCACCCCTCTTGATCCCTGCCAACTGCTCCAGGATGCACGCGTTCTCCCAGGATACAGCCTTCCTGGTCAAATTCCCAAAATGCAGGCTTGCCATACATATTCACTCCCTTTCTGTCCCTGTCTTACCCCAGAAAATCCAGTCCACTAGACTTTGTGTCCTGACTCGAGAAGGTAGAAAACGTTCCGTCCGGTATTCACTCTGCTTTGACAATGAGAACAGGTGGCATCAGTACGCATGTTCCCAAATCCTGCTCCGCGGCCATATTCAGTCTGGGGTCCTCCTTTGCCCACCTCATGTCAGAAAACATCATTCCCATCTGCAAGAACGATGCACAAGCAGACCCCACCAACTATAGGCTAGTGAGCTTGCTGCAAATTACAAGCAAAGCCAGGGAATCCATCATTGCATTTTTGGGGGGCTTCTTTCTGAGTCTCCTCTCCAGTACACCTGCACTCTTTTCCACATTCACCCTGTTTATTGCATTTTCCTGTCCGCATACACATCCCTCGTGTACTTACACATCCCCCGTGCTTCCTTGCCCTGTCCATGTGTCCATACTTATTATGCCCACTTGTTGTCTACCTGTTGCTCCATCGTTGGTGTGTCACCCTCATCCTGTCCCATTCAGCTCTTCCATGAGCCTCGATCACTGCAGCGGATAAAAGGCAAGGAGGTCAGAGGGCAATGGTCAAGTTGTAATATATATATATATATTTACAGGAGTGAAGGTCATGGAAGAGCAAGGCGGAACTGACAGTGGAACAAATGTCAAGGGCAAGAACGAACAGGAAAAGAGGAAAGGGAGAAGGGGAAGAGACAAAGTAGCAAGTAAGATGGTTGGGTTAGGCAAGGTACATGGGGTAATAAGGGTCATGGGTCATAAATGGGGACGACAAGAGAAGGCGGTGTACTGCTTGCTTGAAGCACTGGAGGGAAGAGCGAGACAGGACAGACTCTGTATGGCGGCCACATCGGCAAAAGAAGAGGGAAATAAAAAGTTGGTCATATGGAATGCATCGGTTTAAACATTTCAAGAAACGTCGATGTGGTGAACGACCCTGTAATTGTTCGCACACTGCAGGAAATAAATTTTAGTGAATACGTTGTCATACTCTTTACAAACACCATGTGCCGTGCAATCGTTTCCCTTCCTCCGCACCAAAGATGAGAAAACAAATAACTTGGGAGTGAGCCTCCATAGTGAGTCCAGCTAAACCATTCCGAGGCAAAAAGAAGCAAGCAACAAAATAGTTAATGTACCCAAAAACAGGATACCACCTTGACAAATATGGGTGCGTGTGGTGGAGGTGATTGGGTGACCGCTGTGGCTTACAGTGATGGATGATCACCATCGTTATCTTCCTCTCACCTGTTGCAATATCACCTATTCATTTGTCAGCTTCGGGTATCAACGGCAGTCTAATTGGCAAGGTGATGAAATGGTTGCCGATTCGGCTAATGTTAGGGGTGGAGGTTTCATTGATGTACAACTTACTTCTGAAAGCAGCATATGGGCCCATCCGCAATAGGTAAGCACAATGATGCAATGTTAACCCCTCCATCTTCCTCCACATTCCCTTCCAGTCCTTTCTATCTGCTCCTTCCAAAACCCATTTCCATCTTCAATGCATCTAGGTACCGATCCAATTCCAATTGAAACCTGTGGTACTGTTTGCAGGCTAGCAAGATGGCCTGGAGGTACGTGCACTCACCCCAAAATGTCCTCCAAGAAGACCCAGTCAGCTATCGCCAACACCCTGAACAAATTACAAATTCATGCGCTAACTACTGCTGGGAAGGCAACGGTGAGCCACCAAGTATAACCCTTGCCCAGAAACTCCTTCAACAGCACCGACACTCTGTACCCAGGGTAGTGTCCATCAGAATCAGAACTCTTACTGTTTCCACGATATTTCTAGTGAGATCAGTCCATGCATTAGCTGCTCTTTGACTGAAAGACCCCTGCTTTATTTCTGTCCTAACACACTTCTTCTTCACTTTCAGCCCAGTATATCACTATCTATTCTAAGCCTGGCGTTGGCTTAGCGGTTAGGGTGCCGGCTTGGGATCCTGGGTTCTAAATCCCGGTCGATCGCTGAATTAATGCCAGGGGGGTTGACTCAGCCTGTCATCCTTCCGAGGTTGGCAAATTGAGTACTAGTTCACTGGTAATTCCTTTTGTGTCGCAAGAGGCCACTAACAGGGTTGGCAGCAGGAAGGGCATCAGGCTGTGCCCGAACAAGGGCAGCAAGGGCATCAGGCTGTGCCCAAAAAAGGCCAACCCCTGCTCTGCAGGGAAAAATGGCCTCTAAAGGTGGTTCTATCACTATCTATTCAGCTGAAAACCTCTTCAGCACTTATTTTGCCGATACCCTTCATTATCACATCTTCATCATATCCCCTCGTAACCGCCCCTCCTCTCTAATATATAAAGTCCTTCAGCCACTTCTCATAACTGAGTCGAGCTAGGCCCGGAATCAATCTAGTAGCCCTGCGCTGATCCCTCTCGATGGTAGCTCGACCCTTCCTCAGCTGTGGTGACCAAAACTGAACACAATATTCTAGATGGGGCCTCAATAAATTCCTAGACAGTGTTGGACAGTACCTATAGCTGCCTGGCACTAGTCACTCTGCTTATCCCCTGTATCGATTACCACCCCCAGAACCTTCTCCTGTTCCAAGCTCCAAGACTGCCCCTTGCATTATGTAATCCCTATTTCCATTCTTCTTAGCCATCCCCAGGACATCACGTTTTTATTTTGTGAAAACTACATCTGCCAATCTTTTATCCAATCTATTAAAGTATCTAGATTTTCATGAATCTGATCATCCTCCTCTCTTCTGTCTCCTCACTTCCAAGCTTTGTGTCATTTGCCAATCCATTGCCTAGTCTATGCAAGTATCGATTCTTTCCTGAACCTAATCATTCCCCTCGCTCTTATCGACCTTACCTACAAGCTTTGTGTCATCTGCAAATTTAGAAGCCAACTCTTCACCCCACAATCCAAATCGTTGATGTAAATTATGAATCATAATGGTCCTAGTTCCGACACCTGAGGTACCTCACTACTTACATCCTTCCAGATACACATCCTCCCACTCACAGCCACTCTTCACTTCCTATCACAATCCAGTTTACAATCCAGTTAGCTACCTGATCAACCACTCCACAAGCTCTCACTTGGCTAACAACCTCCTATGAACAACTATCGGGGACGCCTCTTCGTGGTGGTTGTATGCCCCAACGCAAGTTGGTGGGCAAATCTTCCCCATTCCTTCCAGCTGACGGATTATTCAGGGAAACACAGTCACGGTTAGGGTCAGAGTGCCGATCGGTCCCCATGGACTGGCCCTTTCCCTCCTTCTCCTTCTCCTTCTCCTTCTCCTTCTCTTTCTCTTTCTCTCTCTCTCTCTCTCTCTCTCTCTCTCTTTCTCTCTCTCTCTCTCTCTCTCTCTCTCTCTCTCTGTGTGTGTGTGTGTGTGTGTGTCGTGGCCCTGACTTCATGAAGGAAGGGATACACCATCCTGGATGTGGGAGATCTCTGGGTCATTCCTGCGAGATCGATAGGCTGTCTCCGTACGCCACGGCTTGTTTGAGAGAACTGTCCGGGGCTATACAACAACAACAACAACAACCTCCTATGTGGTACCTTATCAAATGCCTTCTTAAAGTTGTTACGGATTCGTCACTTCCGCTGTTGTGGTTTTCATCCACTTGAAACACTTCTGGTTCTATGTATTATTATTATCATTGTTTAAGTGAAATGGTCATTAGTATTATCAAAATGTAAAAGGGTTAACTTTAAATAAAACAGGAAACTGGATCGGGAACCGGAAGACGGAGAAGAAGAGAAAGGCGAGGGCGTGGTGAGTGAAGTCGGACAAGAAGCGAGTAGCTTCCAGCTCCGTAGCGAGCATTGTCGAACGAAAGTCGCAAGTGACCTTTGAGTTTCCTTGAAAGGAGTTCCTGCAATAGGTGTTATCACTGGGGGAATGAAACACCTGCGTGGTCAGGTTTGGGCGTTGCGATTCCGAAGAATCATCGCCGGGTCGTGTCGACTCAAGCCAGAGCCGTCAGCCATTTTGACACTCGCGCTTTGTTCAGTAAAAGGTCTTGGCTACGCGTCAGCTTTTTTCACCATCCTGTCGTCTGTCGGGGATGTGTGGGCGCAACGCTGAATTTGAAGTTTAAGTGGCGATTCGCCGACTGAACCGGGAACGTTCGTATCTGGAGGGGGCCTTTGGGATTTCCCATTCCGCCGCGAGTTTGCCTTTGGTTTTGGACCACGTGACTTTTGCGTCGCTTCGACCGCCTACGCCTGAGAGCTGCTTCAGCGGTGCGACTGCCCTTGCCATCCGCATGGGATTCTGGTCTCGATTGGACATTGTTCTAGCGATCGCCGTAGCGAGTCAACTTCGTCTTGAGGACGGGAATATAGAGACATTGGGGAAGGTTTTTCCACTCACTGGGAACACTGTGAGTTATCCTATGCTAGTTGATGGTACCATCATAAGATGTATTGAGTGTACTTTTGATTGCTATTTGTTGTACCGTTATTCTTGTGTGATTTTTAATACAATATTTGTTTGTTGATAAAATCATTGGTGTGGTTTCACTATTGATTTCTGACAGAATAACATATTTTTCTGCCGTGGCTCCTCTCGGGGCTCGGAGGTACATCGTGACCAGGGGGTCAGGGAGGAACATGTAACAAAGTCTAGGTATACCATGTCCACTGCATTTCTTTCATCCACCCAATCAGAAACCGCTTTATAGAACTCCAAAAATTTGTTGAACATGATCTCAATTGAGTAAATCCATGTTGACCACCTTCAATTAGTTTGAAATGATTCCCAATCCATTCCTTTCCAATAACATCTTCAACACCTACCCACACCTGAAGTTAAGCAAACAGAACTATAATTCCCCAATTCTTCTCTGGAACCTTCATTAAATTGTGGTGTTACTTTTGTTACTCTCCAATCTTATGGTACCCATATTGACTCCAATGCGTTGTGAAAGATGTACGCCAATACAACGCTTATGCGAGTATCCTCCTCAATACCCTCGGAAGCATATACGAGTATCCTGGTGCTGTTTCATTCCTTTGTTTTTCGAGCTGTTTCTTTACTTTCTCTACTCCGACTTGGATCTCCTCTAAAAGCCATCACTCAACCCTGAGATAGATACTCTCAGCTATTGGTAGTTCCCCTGACTGTACGTGTTTATATGTGGAAGCAAATAAAAAGTATTTAATTAATAAAGCTGCCATCTCACCCTCATCATCCAACGCCTCTTATGTGCTATTCCTCAATAGGCCCACACTCCCGTTAACCCTTTCCTTACCTTTTACATACTTAAAGAATGTCTTGCTGTTAATATCTATATTATAAAACAGGAGTGTCCGTCCTTCCGTCCGTATGTACCGAAACTACTCCGTCAGTTTTGGGGCAAGCCCCACCAAATCTTCTGTGGAATGTTTTGCGGTCCAAGCGGATGTTGTAAGGTAGGTATAAGGTTTCATAAGTTCCTCAATAAAATTATGATTTTGAAATTGGCTCGATACGGATCTTCTCCCGAATCCGGAAGTGAACAGATAACGACAATGAGCTGGTTAGATAATATCTCAATACAATCGTGATTTAACACAGTATTTTGTTATAGTATTAATGTATGATTGGAGTGATGCTGTTTCGAATGAAAATAGAGACATTGAGTTTAAATATTAATGAGGAAATGACGTGAGGGTTTCTACTTTCTAACCGTGACATTCGCGGATTCACCATAATTATGCAGATTCGCCATTGACTGTGTATAGAACCATTCAGACGGGGTACGATTTTTGTGCAAGTCATTCACGAACCAGCTGTCCATGTCTGACATTCGACTGAAGGTGGCACAAGAATGTGGAATTTAATGGTTCATCGCTTCTCATTCACCCTTTTTTGCCCAAGTCATTCACGAACCAGCTGTCTATGTCTGACCTTCGACTGAAGGTGGTACAGGAATGTGGATTTTATTGGTTCATCTTTTCCCATTCGCCGTTTTTTGGCAACTCATTCACGAACCGGCTGTCCATGTCTGACCTTCGACTGAAGGTGGCACAGGAATGTAGATTTTATTGGTTCATCTTTTCCCATTCGCCGTTTTTTGGCAAGTCATTCACGAACCAGCTGTCCACGTCTGACCTTCGACTGAAGGTGGCACAGGAATGTGGATTTTATTGGTTCATCTTTTCCCATTCGCCGTTTTTTGGCAAGTTCATCTTTTCCCATTCGCCGTTTCATCCGCAGGTCAATGGAATACTGTTCTCCCCTATGGGCCGGTGCTCCTGCCTCACACCTAGCTTGGCTTCACACTGTTGAAACCAAAGCTTTCAGAATTATTGGAATCTCCCGCGATGAAGCTATCTCTGAGGGCCTTTCACTCACTCACCGCAGGCAGGTAGGTGGTCTTTCTGTCTTCTACCGACTCCTCTCCGGCCTTGCACCCCCAGCTCTCTCTGTGCTCTGTCCCCCAAATATTCCTACAGGTCGCACAAGATCTGCCAGCAACCCTCTGATGGTTAAACTGCCGAAATCTCGGCTCTCTGCTCACCTTCACTCTTTCATTCCTCTTTTCTCCCGCCTCTGGAACAAACTCCCTCACTCCCTTCAATCCCACTCCTCCCTCCAGGTCTTTAAAACAGCTGTTCACCACCATCTCTTATCTTCCCCCATCCAAAACCTTGATCTTTTCTCCCCGCTAATTCACCCCAGATCCACCTTGTTTGAAATTCCAACTTATTTCCTGGAAGTCCTGGCAGTGTCCATATGTTTTATACCTCTCCCACCGCCCCCTTCCCATGCCCCCACCCCCCAAAGCCCTCGCCCTCTCTCAGATCTCTCGATGTCTCCATGTCTCTCGGGCCCTGCTCTCAAATGTTGTGTTTGTGTCCTTCCCCCTCTCTCCCCATCTTGGCTACCGCTCCCGATGTTATATGTTTTATGTGTCGGTTTGTCTTTCTGTGTGATTAATGTTCGCTCTTTCACGAGCCTCGATCTTGTATACAAAAAAAAAAAAAAAAAAAAAAAAGTCATTCACGAACCAGCTGTCCATGTCTGAGGTTCAACTGCAGGTGGCACAGGAATGTGCATTTTATTGGTTCATCTTTTTCCATTTGCCGTTTTTTGGCAAGTCATTCACGAACCAGCTGTCCATGTCTGACGTTCGACTGCAGGTGGCACAGGAATGTGGAATTTATTGGTTCCATGGTTTAGCATTCACCGTTTCTGCATTGGTTGTTTGCAGAAGATAATTGGTTTCGGGTCGTTTATTGTCAAATATATTTTCCGCATATCTTGTGGGTTGGACAGGTGACCATGACAGTTGGGGAGGGAGTTTGAAGGCTTGGAGTAGGGAGAGGATTGACGCCTCAGGGTTGGGAGGGGGAGGGTGAGGACTTGAGGTTTCAGAAGAGGTGGGGGAGTGTGGGTGGGGAGAGTTGAGGACTTTAAGTCATATTTTGCATTACGTGTAATTTAAACGGGTCCCTGCAGGTTATTTATAAACTGGGTTTAAAAACAATCTTGGACAAAAGAGCAAGAAATTCCTCATCCAATCTGCCTTTCCTTTGTTCCTGGACCCAATAGTTCCTGACAAATTAAAATCCCCAAAAAATCAATACTCTTCCCGTACCACATACCTTTCAGAATTCTTCATGAATACATCTACAAGCATCCTACAAGTATCCTACAAGTATCTACAGTCCGTACAATCTCCAATCTCCATCCACACAGAATCCTCAACATAAATTCCCTCCTTAATGTCATCCCTTTCTCTCGATATAATACTTCTTTCACCTTTCTCTCGTCTTTCACCCACATTGCCACACCTCCATTTTTCTCCTTTCTATCACACCAATAAAATCTGTAGCCTCGAATTCCCGTCCTCCAGTTGGATTGGTTACTAAACCACGTCTCACAACAACTATGTAATACCCCTCGCTAACCACCTTGCCTGTTGTGCCTCCAGCTCTTCCATCTTTCCATTCAAGCCTTTGGCATTCATACAAAAAAAACCTTCAATTTTCCCCTCTATTAACCATCCCCTGCTGCCCCGGCCATCCAACCACATCCTCAGCCTCTGGTCTAAAAAAAAGTCCCAATTTATTTCTCAAGAACCACCACGAATCTCGCTAGTTACCCCTTCTCTGACCCCCCCCCCCCCCCTGCTCTCCACCCCCACAACCCTTTCCATTGAGCATCCTGCCACCTTTCTGCATATTTTCTCTGCCATTTTTTCCAAACTCCAAAATTTTCTTTTTTATTTTATTTTGTATACAGAGTCAAGGCTTGTGTAAGAGCTAACAACACATTAAACACGAAAACATGCACGGACATATAAAACATACAATAAAGGGAGCGGGAGACAAGAGAGGGAGAGAGAGGAAAACATACACAAGCACAACAACAGTAGAGAATAAGGACATCGGTAGATCTATGGAAGGAGGAGGGCTGCCTGGGAAGGGAAGGGGTACACCGGTACACTGTATAAAGCAAATGAACACTACTAGGAATTTCAGGAAAAGAAGTCGGAGATTTAAAGAGGTGGATTTGGGGTGTTTTAATGGGGGTAGAAAAGATCAAGGTTTTGGATGGGGGAAGATAACAGATGGTGGTGAACGGCTGTTTTAAAGACCTGGAGGGAGGAGTTGGGATTGAAGAGAGTGTGGGAGTTTGTTCCAGAGGCGGGAGAAAGGAGGAATGAAGGAGTGAAGGTGAGCAGAGAGTCTTGATTTTGGCAGTTTAACCATAAGAGGGTTGCTGGAAGATCTTGCGCGTCATGTTTTCTGTACTATTTTCCTCCCTTTCCTTTCCTTTTCTCAAATATGTGTTTATTCTCAATTTGCTCTGCTCTCTTCCCTCTCAAAATGTGGAAGAAATTGATGGCCCAGGGCTTGGAGCGAGCAAGTAAATGAGTACCATAAGCAAAGATCGGAGGTGACATGCTGTAAATTGGTTTTTAATTACAAAATGGAGGCCAATAAATGAGGGAGTGGAAATTGTGGGGGAGGGAGGGGTGGGCAGAGGTGTTGGGTGAGGCCACAGGGTGGCAAATGACCTTACAATTGAAAAAACTCCTGAATCCATCCAAAACTGAATCTTCAAATGATAACAAATTCTCACAAGGCCCAATCATAACCACAACAGGCAAGATTTGTAATCCTTTAAATCTGCATTTTACTCTCCCTTTTCCAAGAGTAGCGGCCATTGAAGTTACTTCAAATACATATGGCAGCAATTTGCTTGAGTGTTTTGTGTAAAGTTTTCCATTTTCTCACTCAAAAAATATTCTGCGGACAACGTTTGTCAGGTGAAGGACACATCGCCAGTGAAGTCCTAAGAGGTTAATCAAAAGTGATGCTTGCAGAGTAAAGGATGCATCGCGAATCGAGTTTGTAGAATGAAGGACACATCAAATGTAAAGTTTGCATAGTAAAGCTGGCATCACAAGAGAAGGTTGTAAAGTGAAGGACTCATTGGAATGAAGTTTGGAAAGTGAAAAGTGCAGCAATTGTTTATAAATACTTCATGTGCTGCAGAAAAGCAAAGCCAATTACCGAGTGGTGTGGAATGTTTCATGTTTAAGGGTAATGCAAAACGTTTATCTGTAAAATAGCAATTGCGAGGTTGAAAAGTAGGTTGTTGAGTAAATGCAAAATGCAAGGAGCATGCTGCTTGCTGCGGCCTTGTTATGTAGCCGAGGCACCCTATGAGAAGGATCATAATGTCAGCACGCTCTGTTTGGGTTGGTTATAACTTATAACAGATAAAACTTTGTTTATCATCCAATTTTACTTTGAAAGCTGCTGAGTGTGAAGCAATTGACACATCTCCCTGCTCTCAAATGTTGTGTTTGTGTGCTTCCCCTTCTCTCCCCATCTTGTCTTCCGCTCCCTCTTTTTATATATTTTGTTTGTCTGGTTGATTTGTTTGTGAAGTAAATGTTAGCTCTTTCACGAGCCTCGATTCAGTATACAAAAAAAAAATTTTTAAATAATATATATATATATATATATATGCTATATGAATCAAGGCACCTCCCAGCTTTAATGGTGAGCACCAGCCACGGATTATGTCTCACACGGTAGAAACCGCATAACCCGCAAGGAACCAACAGCCTGTCTGCCACCCAGACCATCGTTCCCACCAGTGCAAACCAAAACCAGGGGGTGCGGTGCGATCAGCGGAGATAACAGTCAATGAAATAACAGGGTGACGAGCGCTGTCCCGATCTCCTGTGGACCGAAGTCCTAGACCAAAGCGTCACCTCCATCCCGGAGGTCTCAGCCCGGCCACTCTGTCGACAGACAGAGATTTATTTAATTTAATTCTTTGAAAATCGAAATCCATTTAATTCTTTGGTCCCCATTGTCCCCCAGATTTGCTCCCTAGATTTCGGGCTTATTTGCCCTCACCAGGACGGCATACTGCAAAAAAAAAAAGGCTGCCCCCCTGGTTTTGCTTTGCACTGGTGGGAACGATGGTCTGGGTGGCAGACAGGCTGTTGGTTCCTTGCGGATTATGTGGTTTCTACCGTGTGAGACATAATCCGTGGCTGATGCTCACTAGGAGGTGCCTTGATTCACTTAATAGACGACTTTGGTCCTCATTGGTTAGATTTTTTTGCAGTATGCCGTCCTGATGAGGGCAAATAAGCCCTCGTCGAGACGGCATAGTGTTGAAGTCGTGGGGACTCTAAGGAGGAGGGGTCCAATATTGTATGACCATGCATTCTGGCCCTTCGGGGTCAGGATGCATGTGTTTTGATTGACCATATGCTTCAGCCTTTGGGCTGAGGTGCATGCCAATGGTACAGTCTTGATGGACCGTGTGCCTTGGCCGTGGGGTCAAGGTGCACGTCCAAATCTGTTTAAATGTTTGATCGTTTACCTTTTTTATTATAAAAAGGCGCCTTCAAAAGGGGCAAATAAGCCCAAAATCTGGATTGGCGGCTCTGCTTGATGTTTAGCCAATGGGGACCAAATAATGAAATCTCTGTCTGTCGACAGTGTGGCCGGGCTGAGGTCTCTGGGATGGAGGTGACGCTTTGGTGTAGGACTTCGGTCCAAAGGAGATCGGGACAGTGCTTGTCACGCTGTTATGTCGTTGATATATATATATATTACCATGAGACATTACTCAAAAGAAGAACTCATTACGCAAAAGAAGAACTCATTACGCAAAAGAACAACTCATTACGCAAAAGAAGCCATTACTCAAAAAGCCCGCCTTGAGTCCCATTTCAGGTATGCAAAAAAACACTCTGGAGATTCTGAAGCCATATGGCAAAAAAGTTTTGTGGTCTTGCCTGAATGCAAAACATTACGTTTGGCACAAACCCAACACAGCACATCACCCAAAGAACACCATCCCTACTGTGAAGCATGGTGGTGGGAGCATCATGTTATTGGGATATTTCTCATCAGCAAGGACTGGGGAACAGTCAGAATGGAAGGGAAAATGGATGGAGGAAAACACAGAAAAATCCTGGAGGAAAACCTGCTGCCCTCTCCAAGAAAACTGAAATTGGGACGGAAGTTCACCTTTCAACATGACAGCTCATGACAATGTCCTTGAGTGGCCCAGTCAGAGCCCCGACCTAAATCAAATCGAAAATCTGTGACATGACTTTAATATCATTGTCCATCAACACTCCCTATACAACTTGACTGAGCTTGAACAGTTTTGTTCAGAAGAATGGGCAAATATTGCCGAATCAAGGTGTGCAAAGTTGGTAGAGACCTATCCCAACAGACTCACAGCTGTAATTGCTGTCAAAGGTGCTTCCACCGAGTATTAAATTAGGGGGGTGGACACTCCTCCAATCAAGATATCATCGTTTTGTATTTTTAATTAATTTTCTGAAATTTGTAGAATTTGTTTTTTACTTGGAAGTTGTGGGTTACGATGTATAAATAAAGGTGAAAAAAGTCTGATTTAATGCATTTTAATTCCAGGATATAAGGCAACAAAAGGTGACAATTTTGAAAGGGGGTGTATACTTTATATAGGCACTGTATATATACATGTATATATAACAGATTCTTAACATCACTTTTGCTTTTTGGATTGTGTTCTTTTTGCTTGGGTGGGTTAATCGTTACATGATAGAAGCTGCAAAGGTTGACATAAAACCCAAATGTCTGTCTGTAAGAAACAGGACTGGTTAGGCGTGGCAGTTGGAGCAGCTTTCTCAGATTCAAAACGAACAGGAATGAAGCCGGTTTCCTTCATGTTCGTTAAGAAGGAAGGGGAGGGGTGAATGTAAAAAAAAAAAAAAACCTTCCGACAAAGGCCTGAACTTTCTAAGTCCCCCTTGAAGAAGAGATGACATGCTTTTATGATGTTGAAAGCAGGAAGCGCTATTACTTTTATCAATCGGAGTTCTGCATTTTTAAGCTGTTTTTCATACCACATTACTCCAAGCTGTGCTCGGTCTTTTCACGGACTAGGTTGTTTTTAAGGCTTTCCTCCAAAAAACACCCACACGTCTGTCTGCCATCTACAACTGGATCCATCTAAAATTGTGCCAATGCCATGCTGTTCATCAACAATACACAAATTTGCCAAGAATGGTGAGCGCACGAAGTGAAATTCTGCAACTCCGGTTCAAACCGAAAACACTCATCCCAGCACAGCGTGCTCCAGCCAAGAAAGATGTTTCGCCTGGCAGCGCTTGATTAAACACCAAATAGTTTAAAAAAAAAAAAAATGTACGCGGTGATTCAATTCAAGATGTACATCAATATTTCGAAATTGTGGAAACATTTCCCTCCTTTTGTTATCGTCAACAATACACAAATTTGCCAAGAATGGTGAGCGCACGAAGTGAAATTCTGCAACTCCGGTTCAAACCAAAAACACTCATCCCAGCACAGCGTGCTCCAGCCAAGAAAGATGTTTCGCCTGGCAGCGCTTGATTAAACACCAAATAGTAAAAAAAAAAAAAAATGTACGCGGTGATTCAATTCAAGATGTACATCAATATTTCGAAATTGTGGAAAAATTTCCCTCCTTTTGTTATCGTCAACAATACACAAGTTTGCCAAAATTGGTGACAGCGAAAAATGGAATTCTGCATCTCCGGTTCAAACCGAAAACACTCATCTGCGCACGGCGTGCTCTAGCCAAGACAGATGTTTTTGCCGCCTGGCAGCACGTGATCAAACACCACATTTTAATAATCTCTAGGGTGCTTATAGCTGTAGTTTCTTTATGTCAAAATTTTGGAAACATCTTTCTCCTTTTTCCTATAAATTCTCTCAATGTTCCTCTTCCTCTCCATGTAACCCCAGTGATGTCAATTTGTGTGACATGTCAAAATGGCTAATGCATTGGATTGCTAACAAATAGTGAATTACCATGTGTGTGTGTAAACCATGGAAGGCCATGAAAAATAAATAAAACATGCGAGCTCCAAACCGCTCGAAAATGTCAAGGCAGCTGCCCACACCACATTTAATTGTCCAATTCATTCCCAAGCAGTTTATATCAGCAATCGCAAATCAAGGTAATGGAAACCCTTTTCATCTATGTAAACCAGATTGCTATTTATTTTATTTTTCCCCTTTTTTTCTGCAGCCTGAGCTCCGCAAAGGCAAAGTATTATAAAAGCTCATTTTCACGAAACAAATCACTTTTTCACAAATCACTCACTCACCGCAGGCAGGTAAGTGGTCATTCTGTCTTCTACAGACTCCTCTCCGGCCTTGCTCCCCCAGCTCTATCTGTGCTCTGTCCACCAAATATTCCTACAGGTCGCACAAGATCTGCCAGCAAGCCTCTTCTGCTTAAATTGCCAAAATCAAGACTCTCTGCTCACCTTCACTCCTTCATTCCTTCATTCACCGCCTCTGGAACAAACTCCCTCACTCTCTTCAATGCCACTCCTCCCTCCAGGTCTTTAAAACAGCGGTTCACCCACATCCAAAACCTTGATCTTTTCTACCGCCCTTCATTTACCCCAGATCCACATTTTTGAAATGCCAACTTCTTTCGTGGAAGTCCTAGCAGTGTCCATGTGTTTTTTGCCTCTCCTACCCCCCGCCCCCTCCCCCCATTCCCATGCCTCCTCCTCCCAAGCCCTCTCCCTCCGACAGATCTCCCGATGTCCCTGTTCTCTGCTGTTGTACTTGTGTGCTTCCCTCTCTCTCCACATCTTGTCTCCCGCTCCCTTTATTGTATGTTTTATGTGTCCGTTTGTTTTTTTGTGATTAATGTTAGCTCTTACATGAGCCTCGATCTTGTTTACAAAAAAGGCGTTTTCATGGGATAATGAATTAGCTCTTTCACGAGCCTCGATTCTGTATACACAAAAACAAAAAAAAACAAAAAAAAAATGCTGACAACAATTTAGGAGTCTTTTTTTTTTTTTTTTTTAAGAAAAGTGAGGCTTATGGAAGAGAACAAGATTCATTCGCTGGAGGTTAACATCAGCAACGGTCTTTCTGTTATGCCGGACCAGATACTCGTTTCAGGGAAGTTATGTCGTTGCTCTTCGTAAAACACGTCTTGGGTGGCCTGGGGTTGGAAGATGTTCACCGAGTAGCCGCTCCGCATTTACGGCACTCAAATTGCAATTGACTATTCAATTTGTACCGTGAACAGATTCACATTCTTCGAAAGAACACAACGAATAGCACCCCTCGGGCTGTTAAATGCAAACTTTGTCAAGACCATTTTGGATCTTTGTTGCTGGTATACCATGAAGAACAGGGGTGACTCCACAATGACATACTGCTTTACCACCTACAAGCAGGTAGGGAGAGCTCTAATCTTTTCTAAGAGTCCCACAAATAACTCAGCAGAAGAGATAGCATGAGACTAGAACAGAACAGGTGACCAGCGACAAAATGATGTGAACTGGATTCTCTCACACTGCAGCCCTCTCAAGCTCCTGGACAAAAAGTTGTTGTACATTCTCAACTAAGCCAGCCCACTTGTCCTTGCTTCAGCACAGATTTGGTATTGACTAAAGTGCATAACTTGATTGGTCATTGAGCCATCTGAATTGTTATTCAACGAGTTTTGCCTCCATTGCTGCCTGTTTCACTGCAGCTGACCGTAGTACTTTATCTGGGGCTGTAGTTGCATTGCCTGCAACAGCAATGCCAGCATATTTAAGGGTCTAACAGAGTCGGAAAGATTGATGCTATATTAGCAAGTGATTATGAATATTATTGTCAAACTCTAAGGCAGTGCCTGTGTGCAAATTTGAGGAAATGCCATGTCTGGCTGGCCAATATCCTAAGTTTAAGAAGTAATGTCTGTTGCAAGAGCAGAAAGAAAAAGCACAGTAGTGAGACAGCCACACAGCTGGGTGCACAAGGCCAAAAACAACCTCTAAAACCGGTCAGGCATTCTAATCCCCTCGGCATGCGCCTGGCAGGCAGGCCACGGGACTTACAGATGTCGGGCGATTCATCGGAGCCATCGGGACAATCCTTCTCATCGTCACAACGCCATCCAAGAGAAACGCACGTGGTACTGTCATTGCAGGCAAACTGAAGTGGGCTGCATGTACGTTCAGCTGCACAGGAAACAGAAAAGAATGAGTGTTATGCCAAGATGAGCTTCCAAAGAGTTACTCCCCAACAATGTGTGAGCATTAACAGTCTCTTTCGATATAGGCCGATATACACAAAGAACCTTGGCCCCCACTAATGGTGATTTTTCTTCTTCACTAAACATTGCTTATAATCATGAACAATGATTAATATACGGGTCAAAACAATAACATATCAATATCATCACCGTTATCATCATTATAGCTGCAATCACCATATACTCAACCACCTTCTCTTCCCAACATGGAGATGTACATACACCACATGACAAAATGTATGCGGGCACCCCTTCTAATTAGTGGATTCGGCTATTTCAGCCACACCCATTGCTGACAGGTATATATAATCAAGCACACAGCCATGCAATCTCCGTAAACAAACATTGGCAGTAGAATGGGCCGTACTGAAGAGCTCAGTGACTTTCAACGTGGCACCGTGATAGGATGCCACCTTTCCAACAAGTCAGTTCGTCAAATTTCTGCCTTGCTTGAGCTGCCCGGTCAACTGTAAGTGCTGTTATTGTGAAGTGGAAACGTCTCGGAGCAACAACAGCTCAGCTGTGAAGTGGTAGGCCACATAAGCTCACAGAACAGGACCGCCAAGTGCTGAAGCGCATAAAAATCGTCTGTCCTCGGTTGCAACACTCACTACCCGAGTTCCAAACTGTCTCTGGAAGCAACGTCAGCACAACTGTTCGTCGGGAGCTTCATGAAATGGGTTTCCATGGCCGAGCAGCTGCACACAAGCCTAAGATCAGATTGCACAATGCCAAGCATCAGCTGGAGTGGTGTAAAGCTCACCGCCATTGGACTCTGGAGCAGTGGAAACACATTCTCTGGAGTGATGAATCACGCTTCACCATCTGGCAGTCCGATGGACGAATCTGGGTTTGGCGGATGCCAGGAGAACACTACCTGCCAGAATGCATAGTGCCAACTGTAAAGTTTGGTGTTGGAAGAATAATGGTCTGGGGCTGGTTTTCATGGTCCGGGCTTGGCCACTTAGTTCCA
This sequence comes from Myxine glutinosa, assembly GCF_964187855.1. Taxonomy (NCBI): domain Eukaryota; kingdom Metazoa; phylum Chordata; class Myxini; order Myxiniformes; family Myxinidae; genus Myxine; species Myxine glutinosa. The sequence goes on along the minus strand of NC_136266.1, from coordinate 178,893,359 downwards.
GTGAAGGGAAATCTTAATGCTACAGCATACAATGAAATTCTAGATGATTGTGTGCTTCCAACTTTGTGGCAACAGTTTGGAGAAGGCCCTTTCCTGTTTCAGGATGACAATGCCCCAATGCACAAAGCGAAGTCCATACAGAAATGGTTCGTCGAGATCGGTGTGGAAGAACTTGACTGGCCTGCACGGAGACCTGACCTCAACCCCATCGAACACCTTTGGGATGATTTGGAACGCCGACTGCGAGCCAGGCCTAATCGCCAAACATCAGTGCCCGACCTCACTAATGCTCTCGTGGCTGAATGGAAGCAAATCCCCACAGCAATGTTCCAACATCGAGTGGAACGCATTCCCAGAAGAGTGGAGGCTGTTATAGCAACAACGGGGGGACCGACTCCATATTAATGCCCATGGTTTTGGAATGAGATGTGTGATGTTCGGGTGTCCACATACTAGTTAGTCATGTGGTGTATGTCATTACTTTGTCCTGGTTTGCTACATAAAAACAGCTGTGCACACTTGATGAATGCATCATCTTCACTTTTTTGTGTTGCCAACTGTATTCCCTACACGTCAGATCCGATGACAGTGCATGTGATGCTCGGGAATAAATATTCAGCTGCATTTCTTTCTACCGATTGGAGGCTTCCGCCAATTTGGGGCTTCCGTTTAAGCACTAGGCTCATGATGCTGGGATCTCAGGTTCAAATCCCATATAGTGTTCATTTGTCCATTGTCTCGGAATTTATTTGTATAAATCAGAAGTGCATTGACGTTTCCTTGTACTCAGCATCAAATGTTACAGTAACGATAATGCTCCGTACTGCAACAAATATTCCCGAATAATGGATTTTTTGCCAAAGCGAAGTTACGCAAGCATCATTTGATTTTGAGGCATTTGATTTTAATTAAGGGGTACAGACCCAAGAACCACCACGTTGAGAAGGTCCTTAACCAATTCTGATTCTATCTATCTCAAATGAGCTAAACTGATGCATACTCAGACAGGAAACATGAGTACGGAGTCAAGGCTTGGACAAAGAAAACAAAAACACACCATGTAGTTAACATTCCAGCGTGAATGAAGTACGCTGTTCTCAACTCCATCACAAACACCTTTTGGCATTACAGACGGGAATGTGTTTGTAATGTCAGTGGTGTCACAAAATGAGTAGAAAGGAGAGGAGCAGTGGATTTATGGATCCACACTACAATGATCATCTGCATTTGTACGTCAAGCATCATTCTCATTCGAGGAGTGCGGGCGCTTTCAGTGGAGAAGTCATCAATTGTCTCCCATTGGGTCAAACAGAACTTTTTTTTGGACAACGTTCATTTCATCCAGTAGAATATCTCCAGAGCATGTGGATAACAGAAACTGGGGATCGCAGCTCCAGGGATCCCTCATTGCAGCTCTTTGACAGTAGCGCTCCGCTAATGGAATGTCGAGCGAACACCCTGGCTTCACGCTTGAGGAGGCGAGAGTAAATTTCAACATAAATGGCCCTCTATTCGATGTGCTATCGCCAACATCGCTAAACATGACAGCAAGATAACTCAGGCATTGCTCGCTGTTATCCAGGCTGTACAAACCGCACCGTTTCATTATGGAGAAATTGGACGCAGGAATGTTGTTAACCAAAACAAGTTACAGTCTTGCAAAGTGCAATTGCTAATTATTACCATGGCTATTGCCTTTGCATTAACACATTATGCCAGGCCAGATTTTTTGTTGTTTTTTTGGTCACCACTTCCCAGCAACAACCCCACTCTCTTTTCTCGAAAAATATTGCACCCCAGAGTAGTTCCTAAGGCCAGACCTTGGTAGTCCCAAAGGCCACAACCGAGCAGGAACCACTGGTTTGGAGCAACATTTCATGGCGATTCAACTTTTGACCCGAAAGACAGTTTTTCAGAGCACTGTCAGGAGGGTGTTTGCTCTTAAACTGCTGCCCCCATTTGTGTATTTATTGGGCATCTGGAGAGGCAGACACACTGTGACCCAACTTGCCCTTCTGGGAGATGTCACGTGGACAAAACTACGAGGGCTGCCGTCGGACAGAGAAGCTACGAGTTTGGACCGAGGTAGTGCACGGGGATAGCAACGAAAGCATACATTGCACTGTCCCAACAAATCGTGAGACAAACATGAGAACCAAACAGAACTATCACAAACAGGTAAGAAAAGTTTTATGCTTTGCCCTCACAGTAGCTACATTTACTGGCAGCGGGGCTTACAATGTGCCTCAACCTTGTCATCATAAATGTGATTTTTACTTCACTAGTCCACCCGCTCACTACGGGAGTGGCAGGAAGAGTCATTCCTCTTTGGGTTATATGGATTACAGTCGATCAATGGTCGGGTCGAAAGAACATTTGGTGTGTGTTCATTTACCAAGTTTCTTGTGGAGAGATCTCCAAGTGGTTTAAGCATTCGAGCAAGCACTCCATTCAAAACCCTCAATAAACGGCTGGCTTGGCAAGCACAAGCTAGCTGCTTGGTAAATGAGCACACCCCGGGCTTCCTCCCTTACAGTTTCGTGTTAAACAGCAGGAGAGAGTTTCAAAAGTTCGCTACGACAAACGCCATGTTAGAGGCAGTGAGGGTCACGTTATTTACCCAACCTTTGTGGGGTATATAGAGCACAGTAGATCTTCACTCAGTTCTGTAAGTAAAACTTACCTCACGGATATCGGGATTCCTCCAAATTTCTTTAATTAGTGTTATAAACAGCATTAGCAACTGTTTAAAAAGCTAATCATACATGTTTGTGGTTTATAATATTTTACTTCCGGTAGAGGCCATTGGACGTTTCTCCCATCCAAACACCATGATAAGCTATTTATAAACGTTGATTCGACGTTTGTTCAAGGAGGAAAAACCTCTTGGGGAGGTGGGACATTATTAGTATTAATTATGTTTTGTAATAACATTAATATTATGCTATTATCATTAGTTTTGTTATTAGAAGCGGCCTTGGAAAAACGCTACGATAAAGCAAACTTAACATGGATATACATCTCAACACGCAACCCCATTGACGGCAATGTTGGGGAAAACCCGCTCGGGGGAGAAAACCCCCTTGGGGAGGGGGGTAAATGAATGCGCTACAACCTTCATTGTGTAACCCTTAGTCATCCTGTCAAGTTTAGTTGAGATTGAATAAGTAACGATGGAATGTACCGCGGTCAAAAAATCATCAGACAGACAGACACCACCACCACCACCAACAACAACAACAACAACAACAACAACAACAACAACTTTTAGAGGCCATTTTCCCCACAGAGCAGGGGTTGGCCTTTTTCAGGCACCATGGTCCCCTTTTTGAAGCAATGTTTTATGGCCGGATGCCCTTCCTGCCACCAACACTGTTAGTTGCCTCTTGCAACACACAGGGAATTATCAGTGAACTGGTACTCAATTTGCCGACCTTGGAAGGATGACAGGCTGAGTCAACCCACCTGGTGTTGATTCAGCGATTGACCGGGATTCAAACCCAGGATCCTAGGATCCCAAGCCGGCACCCAAACCGCTCGGCACCCAAACTGCTAAGCCAACACCAGGCTAGACAGACAGACACCAAATTGCGTATTTTAGTATGATGATTTGCTTGAACCTCAATAATAATTGCATAACATACTGATATTGATCATTAGATTCAGCATCTAATGCTGGGATTTCAGGTTCAAATCCCATATGCTGTGTTGGTGTATTAACATCAACCATAAGTGGATGCTGGAAATATCAATTACTAGCAAAAGCCGTGGTAAAAAATACGACGATATTAAAATAAAAAAACTAAGCCTTTTATTATTGCGCTGGTTGAAAGGGTTCGAAAATAGGAGGTTATATATTACTTAACAGCAAAGAAGAAAAACATTGGGAGTGATTGGGGCAGTGGTCTGCTACCTATACACTGCTCAGGTTAATTTGTTTGAAATGATTGAAATGATTACAATTTTCCCACAGTTTTAGATTAATTTGAAGCAGCTTTTATTTAATATATTTTTTCTCTCAGCGGAGTATTTCCGTGCTTCAGGGTGTGACGGACAGACAGACAGACATTAGCCCTATTACAGTCATCCCTCGTTTATCGCGGGGGTTACGTTCCAGAACCCCCCGCGATAGGTGAAAATCCGCGAAGTAGAAACCATATATTTATTTTATTATTTTTATATATTTTAAGCCTTTAAAAACCCTTCCCATACTCTTATAAACCTTTCCCACGCTCTTATAAACCCTTTCTACACTCTTAAACACACTTTTGAGACCCATCCTTAGTCCTTACGTATTGGAAAAATATTTGTACGTGTATATATAGCTGTACAGTACATTGATGCAAGTTCTTTTATAATTGCAATTAATTAACAAACAAACATACACATATGATCATGGAACTACACAAGTACAGTACAACAAAGTATTTACATTGATGCAAATTGTGTTTTTGAAAGCAAAAGGCAATAATTGACAAAAGTGCCTTTAATCAAACCTGAGGCCTAAGCATAAAGAAGTCTTCATGAGCTATTCAAAATAGAGATGATGATTAATTTTGAAAATTAATAAGAAATGCATTAGCTTCCTCTTGCATATGCAGCAGCTTCCTGATGGTTAATTTGTAGGAAGCAGTGGGGGGTGGAGAGGAGGTGAGGGTGGTTATTCCTGATCTGATGCAGTGATGAAGCAGATATCTCATCTGTATCAAAAGGTAATGACCGAAAAATCCCATCCTCCACAACCTCGGTCATTCATGTTACTCAGCGACTTAATTTAATTGCAGCTTTAGACAACATCATCGAAATCGTCATCATGATCATGTGTCTCTAAGTTGTAAACATAAGTTATTGTAAATTAGAGGTTACCCAAAGTATGATGACTCTTAAAACCATATTGATCATTAAACTGCAGGACACAGTTTGACATCAACCTTGCAAATTACTTAAAGTAGCGAAGAACCGTCCAAGAACCCTCCTTACGGATGGGTTAATTACCCCCAGAATCATGGACAAGTTAATTACCCCCAGAATACGGGACTTTCAAAATGCGCGATTCTTTGTCTACTCATTTATAATGCGTATTTTATTTCGATTTACTGTAATATTCTTTTAATATAGGTTTTAATTAATGTGTTATATTTTTATTTTTATTATTATTAATTTTTTAGGCTAGAAAATGTTTATTTTACCGCAAAAATAATTAAAATCTAAAAAAATAAAAATACCTATAGGCCGCAGAATCCCGCGATATAATGAAAAATCCGATATATAATTTTACATATACTAGCGAGAAAAACCCGCGATGTACCGAAGCCGCGAAAAGTGAAGCGCGATATAGCGAGGGATTACTGTATATACAGTGCAAGCAAAGGTATTGTCAATAAGGTAAACAAACATGTACCACGTGTCATGATGCACATCATCTCTATGTTGAATTCCCGTTTCTACCAATACACACTCCAAACAAATTGCTCATTTGAGGTGAGACATCCACGAACCCGTAGGAGACGTGTACCCCGCTAGTTGATATAAAATGCAAGATGAATGTCCATTTCTACTTTTTATGCTGAGTCTGATTTCTAAAACACATGAGGATATTCTTCGGACTTTCTCAAAACTTTCTCAACATTTAATGCAAATAAATACATTAAAACACATAATGGATTCACTATGTATAGGCAATCCAGGAACCCTGTGGCTGAGTAATATCTGTCAGTAGTGCCAGCTTTTCTCCGTTTGTGCAGAGACTTTCCCTGTGTTCACCTGTAAATCTATCGCAAATAGATACCACAAGGTGCATAGGTCCCCAGATTGCCAGAAACCCAAGAACGACTGATTCCATAAAGATCACTTGTAGTAAGACTTGTCAGTGAGTGAAGGAGGTTTTAAATTAGGAAAACAAATTTATGTGTCACGTTTTCCAATGGCAGTTGACAAATTTCGAATCGTCTTCAACAATAATCTGGATTCAATTGCACACAGGTGTCAGCGATTTGTGTGTTAGTTACTTATTGTATCGTTTACATTTTCATTAATTGAATATCTTTCATAGGAAACTCAGAGGGAACCAAAAACTCTTGCTTTGACATGCTCATGCCCGAGAAGTTGCTTCACTTCCTCTCCCATGATGGTTACCACACCACTCTCAACATTTGATTGAGAAATAATGGTCGTTGCCACTTCCTCTTTATTCCTTCATTGTTTACATTTGAGAAATACATTATTTCCTTCTCTTTCCACTCTGCCAACCTCAAACTTCCCTCAAAGTAATTTCCATATGCCCCACCACCCACTCCCTCCTTATACTTTAAATCCCCCCATGACCTCCCTGGAATGTTCTAACTTCTGCACCATCTCAGTTGGGCCTTGGTCAAATCCTGAGATTTTGAGACTTCCATGTGCACACCTTGTGTTTGTCTATCAAGGCTATCAAGTCTATCAACTCCATCAAATTCACTATGTGAATATTATACATCTAGGCTACTCCTGAAATTGAGCAATCTTTCATTTCAGACATTTGTTATGTGCAATCTCATCCCTTCTCTCATGATGCGAACGCATGCCCATGAGCCAACATTGGTGGGAAAACCACAACCCAGCCCACAGATATTTTTCAGCTGCAGCTGTTTATTCTATGGAGAGAAATTGTCCTCATGTTCCCTCAACAATGCAACTTATAAACTAGAACGGCACACAGTAGAGAGAATACCACCGCCTGGTTGGCCATAACACTCAATGGTGAAGAATCACTTAAAAAATTCTACTAGCCGGATCCGGATCCGGATCTTCACCACAATTGAATCGATTCTTCCTGGTCAAACACACAACCTGTCCAACAAGTTTCGTCCAAACCCATTCATAACTTTTTTGAAATATCCTGCTATGTATCGTTTTTGGCCCCATCTCCCAATGGTGAAGAATCACTTAAAAATTAAATAAATATCTTATCTGAATCCATATTCAGATTTTCAGCAAAATCGAATCGAATCGTCCTTGTCAGACACCCAACCGGTCCACCAAGTTTCGTCCAAATCCGTCCACAACTTTTTGAGATATCCTGCTATGATTCGTTTTGGCCCGATCTCCCAAAGGTGAAGAATCACTTTAAAAATTCTAGTAGCCGGATCCGAATCGGATCTTCACCAAAATCGAATCATTTCGACCTTGTCACATACGCTACATCTCTGCCAAATTTTGTCCGAATCCGTCCACAACCTTTTGAGATATTTTGTTCACAAACGGACGGACAGACAAACAAACGGACAGACAGACAGGGGTGAAAACATAACCTTCATCCACCTTTGGTGGCGGAGGTAAAAATATCTGGCACTATAGCGCAGTTTTATAATGAAATGGCGTTCAGCAAACAAAGTATCTTAAACTCTGAAAGGAACGATTGGCAAAGTCTATGGTGCAGCTACTTTTGTTTGACAGTGAAGGCAGATGTGATGTCCATTGTTTCCCCTGTTGTGGAATTCCACCAGGATAAATGGGATTACGAAGAGCACAGACCATGAAAAATCAGCAATTTGAGCATCTATTCTCGAGCACAGATCCGAGGAAGAGTTCATGAGTCGGCAAACGCACACCCTGAGTCAGGATGACGTTTGATTCGATTCCATATTGATCGGCATGGTGGGACATATTGCATTGGACGACATGGTCTCAGTGGCAGAAATGCTTGTGATCTTGCATGGGCCAGAGTTACGAGCACAGCGTTAAACAAGACATTCGGTTGAAAGAACATTCTTTGGCTTCATCAGAAATCATACGATCCGTTACTTTGCTGTCCTATTATCCACAATAAACTATCTGTGGTCTTTTTTGAAAACTTTTTTAAAAAAATATCTTTTTTTAAATACATTTTTTTCATATTTTTTTAAAAACACTTTTTTTAATATTTAAAAAATATTTTTAAAATATTTAAAATATTTTTTAATATTTTAAAATTTTTAAATATATCTGTGGTTTAAAATATTTTTTCTTTTTTTTTATATATATTTTTTAACATTTAAAAAAATATTTCTAAAATGTTTTTTAAATATTTAAAATATTTTTTAATATTTTAAATATTTAAAATATATCTGTGGTTGAAATTTTTTTTGGGGGAAATAAATTAAGTATCACTCCAATCGCTGCTCCCTATTATAACTGCTGTGAATAACAAAAACCCCACTCTATGCACCACTGTAAAAACCCCTCTCCATTAACCACCTTAAAACTCCACCCTAATAGCCACTATAATTACACCAACACTGTATAATGATTTTTAATAAAGTGGATATTATATAGGAGACGGGTCTTTGTGTTAAATTTATCACTCAGCATTTGCAGCCGATTGCACGGATATAGATTTAAGGTGCAAGGTGGGGTAAAATAGCACGTTTCACGTGCCATCAATAAATTGAAATTATCAGTCTTTCCAGTGAATTGAAGCCCCCCACAAACCATATACTGCTAGAAAGCTTCGAGTATGAGGAATCCAAAAATACAGACACAAGTGAATTTCGGATGCAAATAAACATGTGAGCTTTAATTTTCTAGACACATACAAAAATATGTTTTTTTGGTTGACATAATTGAAACTGGAACTACTGCTAACTGCCTCAGTCAATCTGTTATTTACCCCTTTGGGTAGTTAGTATGGGTATATCCAAAGAGACCAGTGATGGCTTTTTAGTAAATTGTAATGATAATTACACAAAATATTTTTTCTTTGTTTTTAAAGAAAAATACAAGGATTTTTTTCATAACTCAATTTGTAGTAGGGGTATCTTAAAAAGCCATCATTAATTCATCCAACATGTTAAGATGATTATTAATGCCAAATTTCATTCAATTTGGATGATTAGTTTTCAAGTTATTTCAACTTATTTCTTTGGAAATAAGTACCAATCAAAACAGTTTGATTCTGAAAATATATACTTCAAAGAACACTTTGACATGAAAAACAACAGTTTTAATTTTTTTATTTTTACCCCACTGTGCACCTTAAACTCCTCATTTATACTTTCTGTGTAACTCGTAATACTTTGCGTAACTACACATAACGAATATACAGGAATGTACAAATGTCGATTCATGATATTACCAAAAGAGTAGGGACACAACATAAATATGCGAGGTTTTTCAATATATATATTTTATATATAGTTGAGGCTCATGGAAGAGCTGGAGTGGAATAGAATGGAACAAAATGGAGAAGGGGAAAAACTCATAGTAGAGTAGACATGAAAGTGAGGTTATTAATGCGCAACTCTTTTCACCTGGCTTGCGCAAAGTGAAAAACAATGTTAGGCAATTGGTTCACTTCGTCTGTCTGTCTGTCTGTCTGTCTAGCTGGAACTAGTCAGTCAGTCTATGATCTATGTGGTCAGTCTATGATCTATGTCTATCTTGTCAATCTATGATCGAGGAGCAACTTTATTACAATTGAATGTTATATTTTGAACATGAATCAGAACATGAAACGGAATAGAAATCTGCAGTTTAGCAGTAGTTTGGCTCTGAATTTGGCAAATTGTACACAATCTCGTCCCAATCACGGATGTACAGAGAGAAGTGAGATAATTTTTCTCGTCTGGCAGTCAAACAAATAAAAATTTGTTTTAAATAAGGGCATCATAAAGGACATGAGCAACACACACAAATAACTAATGTGAAGTGTTAAATCAGGTGGTGTAAAAGACGCTGCATCAACGGTGGTAAGCTTCCGAAAAAAATGTTTTTTCTACAACCTTAAAAATATTTATTTTATTTCAATTGAATAAAATACTTGAACACTGTAGAACACAAATGCCCTTTTGGCACTTTTTTAAAACCTTCAGTTTACCAGGACTTGGACAAAATATTACAGCATTTTATGTCATCACAACCAATCAAATTTGTCACACGCAGACCCCCCCCCCATTCCCTTGTTTCTCCAGACTGTGCGGGGTAATGTGGTCTGTGAACTCTAGTGTTGATTTTGTATTTGGATGTTAGTCTGCCTTTGGCATTAAGCACGGCTTGGAGTCCGGCACAAACACTTCATATCAAATATTGTAAAATATAAGGTGAAATATTGCACAAGTTGATGCTTTAAGCTTTTCTGACTCCATCCATTAGTGATTTAAGCCTACTTATTCTACCTACAAACCAGACATTATGGACAGCAGTTTTGGGAATGGCCAATGTGAAGGAACCACATTTCCAAGCTGGCCTCCAAAGCCAGTCGCCGACTGGGCATCCTCCATCGTGCGAATTCCTTCCTTGGCACACCTGAGCTCCTCACCACATACAAGGCTTTCATCCGCAGCTCAATGGAATACTGTTCCCCCCTCTGGGATGGTGCTCCTGCCTCACAACTAGCTCGGCTTCACGCTGTTGAGGCCAAAGCTTTCAGAATCAGTGGAATCTCCTGCGATGAAGTTAACTCCGAGGGCCTTTCACTCACTCACCCCAGGCAGGTTGGTGGTCTTTCTGTCTTCTACCGACTCCTCTCCGGCCTTGCTCCCCCAGCTCTCTCTGTGCTCTGTCCCCCCAATATTGCTTCAGGTAGCACAAGATCTGCCTGCAACCCTCTTATGGTTAAACTGCCAAAATCTAGGCTCTCTGCTCACCTTCACTCTTTCATTCCCCATTTCTCCCGCCTCTGGAACAAACTCCCTTCAATCCCACTCCTCCCTCCATGTCTTTAAAACAGCTGTTCACCACCATCTCTTATCTTCCCCCATTCAAAACCTTGATCTTTTCTACCCCCGGTAATTCACCCCAGAGTCCATGCAGTGTTCATATGTTTTATACCTCTCCCACCTCCCCCCAAGTCCTCCCGATGTCCCTGCTCTCAAATGTTGTGTTTGTGTCCTTCCCCCTCCCTCCCCATCCTGTCTGCCGCTCCCCTTGTTTTTTGTGTTTTGTGTGTCTCGGTTTGACTTTTTGTGTGATTAATGTTAGCTCTTTCACGAGCCTCGATCTTGTATACAAAAAAAAAAAAAAAAAAAAATGACAAACACCTCCACAATCCAATAACCATTTCACTTTAAAGGTCAGTCATCTCAAGTTTGTAACATCCTGAATAAAACTGAGTTTCTATACTTGAGGCACACCTACATAGCACACTTGCCACTTTGCACTGCGGGAAATGTGCACGTATGCAAGCTGGGAAGGTCCACTTCAAGTTTGGGTGTGTTGTCCCAATAATTTGGTGAACAATGTGTAAGTTGCAGGCAACTCGCAATCAACATGGAGCAGGAGGAAAAAAAATGGAGGAAAACAGTAATGGAGTTAATGATGTTCGCAAAACTCACGTTGAGGATGTGCTACAGGTGACATTTGTAAGGAATACTACGTTTAATATTAAGATTTGTCTTTTGAAGATAAAGGCAAAGAAAAAATAATAATTTCTTTGCTAATTGTTAAAAATAAAAATTACAAAAAAAGAAACTTTTTTAATTAATAATTAAAGCAATACTCTCAGAAGTATAAAGCCAGCCAGCATGGATGTTCAGAAAAAAGGAATGCATAGGGTCTGGAAAATGATGCAGCACCAGCACCAATGGCCTCATCAGGTTGTTCATGCAGTAATAAGGCCCAGGAGCAGGATGCTAATTGTTTGAATACCAAAGACAACAAAGACAACAAAAAGACAACATAGCATTCGCATCTGTTGCAATTAAAAACTGCATAAAACAACGAAGAAAATGTACTTCCTCTCTTTATCGTAATTCCCCCAAAAAAATATCAAACCGATTTCGCCTTTTTCCGAATCCACAAATGCACAAGATAAGCCATGGGGATGCAAAGCTGGGAAATCATGGATGAGGGATGGAATGTTAGTCACTGATTGAGAATGGAATTCACAAAGTAACTTTGGCTCTTTAGCCAACACTTGAAAAAAAAAATCTCATCCAATCACAGATGCTTCCAGAAACTGCAGATATAACATAAACCAACAAAGGGTTAAACAGTTTATTGTCAGTTATATCATAATGTCTTTAGGCTTTTATCATTACACCACCGAGTCTGGTGTTCGTGATGCATCAGTTTGTCACCTCGTCATTTTCCACTTTTCACATTTTGTCTGCACATCCATTGACCTCTGGTGTTTTACTCTTACATGAGAATCAATAACTGTATTTATATGCCAACGTGTTCCATTAAACAGCAATAAACTGGAACAGCACTCGGTAAAGCACAAACCTCCACCAGGCTGTACAGTTTGCTTGTATCCCACTGATAGGCCGGACCTAGATTCGGACCTGAAACAAAATCTAATCGGCTTGTTCTTGTCACCTAACCGACCCATCCACCATGTTTAGTTACAACTCGTCCATAACTTTTTAAAATATGTTATATGTCGCTTTTCGCCCAATTTGTCAATGATGAAGAATGACGTTAAATTAAATAATTCTCGTATCCAAATCCATTTTCAGATCTTCACCAAAATCTACTTGATTAGTCCTTGTCACACACCCAACCTCTCCACTAAGTTTCGTCCAAATCAATCAATAACTTTTTGAGATATCCTGCTATGTATCGTTTTTGGCCCGATCTCCCAATGGTGAAGAATCACCTTTTAAAAAACTCCAGTAGCCGGATCAGAATCCAGATCTTCACCAAAATCTAATCATTTCGTCCTTGTGACATACACTACCTCTTTTTCAAATTTCTTCCGAATCCGTCCACAACCTTTTGAGATATCTTGTTCAAAGACAGACAGAGAGGGATGCAAACGTAACCTCGATCCGCTTTCACAACCTCCATTTCACACGGCTGGAAACATTTTGAAATACCATGCTAATTTCATCAAATTATACTAATTTATTTCAAAAATATAGCATTTAAAAACATAATAAAATATAGTATTTGGCCTTATCACCCAATGGTGAAGAATCACTTAACATTATTAATAAATAGCACCACAAAGCAGGCGTAACCCCTCAGCCCATGCATGGCGGAAACCAATTTCAAGATGGCTGCCTTGGCGGCCATATTGAAAATCGCAGCGCGCCCATGAACCTTCCTCAACTCAACCCCAACACACACTGTAAAAATGGATTTAATCAGACAAGCCATTCTGCTCGAAATTGACGGAAACCAATTTCAAGATGGCTGCCTTGGCGGCCATATTGAAAATCGCAGCGCGCCCATGAACCTTCCTCAACTCAACCCCAACACACACTGTAAAAATGGATTTAATCAGACAAGCCATTCTGCTCGAAATTGACGGAAACCAATTTCAAGATGGCTGCCGTGGCGGCCATATTGAAAATCGCAGCGCGCCCATGAACCTTCCTCAACTCAACCCCAACACACACTGCAAAAATGAATTTAATCAGACAAGCCATTCTGCTCGAAATTGACAGAAACCAATTTCAAGATGGCTGCCGTGGCGGCCATATTGAAAATCGCAGCGTGCCCATTTTCGAAAGGAACCTTCCTCGACTCAACCCCAACACACACTGCAAAAATGGATTTAATCGGACAAGCCGTTCTCCTTGAAATTGACGGAAACCAAAAGTGGACGGACGCCCGGACGACAATACCCCTTAGCCCAATTTGGGCTGAGGGATGAAAACCCTTGTATCCGGATCCAGATCTTCACCAAAATCTAATCGATTCGTCCTCGTCACACACACCTGTCCACCAAGTTTCCTCCGAATCCATCCATATTTTGGGATATCCTATTCACAGACAGACAGACAAGGGTGAAAACATAACCTCAGTCCACCTTCGAGGTAATGAAAGCATGTCTTGGTGTATGAGGTTACAACGTCATACTTCAGGACATTGCTGGTGAAAGTGTCCAGCAGATGATAAACTCGCACTTGATAGAAAGGATGACAAATTACAGTCACCAAGCTTCATACAGCAGACATTTCGCTGATAGTTTTTACATCGGGTACCCCCGCTAGTAGTTCTTATAAATGGGAAGTTGCTTGCCAGGTTTTCCCTGTTCCTCATGGAGAACATCGGATGAGCTTCCTCATGTGCACGTGTCGACGTGTGAGTGAGTTTGTACGTGCAGGAGCTGAGCATCTGAACTTCACCGTCTGCACGCAGAGCTCACAAATCGCGTGCGTCAAACCACAACCAAAATCGCCAAACGATATAAGGGGCATTTATTGGGTATGCATGGGGAGGGTGGAGCTCAGAGTGGGTAGGTGGTATGTAATCGCAAGATGTAAAATTGAGAAAAGGAAAACAAGCGAAGAGTATAAAGGAGAAGGGATAGAAATAAGGGCAAAGGTCAAAAAACCCCAACATTTGCATATAGACTAGAAGAGGTGTGTGTGTGTGTGTGTGTGTGTGTGTGTGTGTGTGTGTGTGTGTGTGTGTGTGTGTGTGTGTGTGTGTGTGTCTGTGTGTCTGTGTCCGTGTCTGTGTGTGTGTCTGTGTGTGTATGTGTCTGTGTGTGTCTGTGTGTGTCTGTGTCTGCGTGTGTGTGTGTGTCTGCGTGTGTGTGTGTGTGTGTGTGTGTGTGTGTGTATGTGTGTGTCTGTGTGTGTCCGTGTGTGTGTGTCTGTGTGTATGTGTGTGTGTGTGTATGTGTGTGTGTGTGTACATGTGTTTGTGTCTGTGTGTGTGTGTGTCTGTGTCTGTGTGTGTGTGTGTGTGTGTCTGTGTGTATGTGTGTATGTGTGTGTGTGTACATGTGTTTGTGTCTGTGTGTGTGTCTGTGTCTGTGTCTGTGTGCGTCCGTGTGTGTGTGTCTGTGTGTATGTGTGTATGTGTGTGTGTCTGTTTCCTTTTTTCTGAGAGATGGCTGAACGGATCTTCGTCAAACTTTCAGATGTTCATCTGCGAGTGCTGAGGGAGTGTTTTACGCAACAACAATAAAATTTTTGAAGAAAGTATTTATTTATTTTTTTAGTTGTATTTAGTTGTATTTTGGGGTATTTTTTTCTCTTTTAATCGCTCTATTGTGGGTATAGTGAAGTGTGTCGGGACCTCATTGCTTAGTGAATGTAGGGAAGTGTTTTAGGCCCCAATAAAAAAAAATACACAAGGCAATCCCGGTTACCCCGTTAGTCTGTAATAAATAGAGGGTCCATTATGCTATGAACCAAAATCAAAGAAACTTACACAAACGGCAGAGGCTTGTGATCACAAGTGTAACGACTGGTGCAACGGTTGATGGACTTCATGATACTTTGGATAAAATACAATTATTTCAGCAAAAATTCTCTCTGTAAAAATGGAATTTGGTAGCTGAATCCACATACACAAGGTATCTGCACCTGTCTATGCTGCAAACAGACAGGTGCAAAGTGTATGTGTCTTGAACTTCACCGTTCCTCATCCGAAACCCTCATCCACGCCTTCATCACTTCCCGTCTGGACTACTGCAATAGCCTCCTCTATGGTTCACCCTCAACAATCACCAATAAACTCCAATACATTCAGAACTCCGCTGCCCGTCTACTCACCCATTCCCGGACCCGTGACCACATCACCCCCGTCCTTTACAAGCTCCACTGGCTCCCCATCTCCCAGAGAATCCAGTACAAAATCCTCCTCTTGACCTACAAAGCCCTCCATAACCTGGCCCCATCCTACCTGGCTGACCTCCTCTCCAGACACACTCCCACCCGCAACCTCCGCTCTGCCGGTACCAACCTCCTGACCCCCCCCCCCCCATCCGGACCAAATTTAGATCCTGGGGGGACAGGGCCTTCTCCATCGCTGCTCCCACCCTCTGGAACTCGCTACCTCACACCATCAGAGACTCCTCCTCACTCACCACATTCAAAACATCACTCAAGACCCACCTGTTCAACACTGCATTCAACATTCAACCCACAGCATCTAACCCCTGACTATCTCCTCTCCTTCTCCCTCCTTTTGCTTTAAATATTTCCCTATTGATTCTTCTTTTTTTGCAATTGTTTTTATGTTTTGCTATGCGTTATGTTTTGCACTCTGTCAAAGCGTCTTTGGGCTTCCTGAAAAGCGCTATATAAAATAAATGCATTATTATTATTATTATTATTATTATGTTTATTAAATTGCAAATCAATATTCCACTCAAACCTATAACATCATGTCTTGAATGGACTTTTCCTGGATTGCTTCCATTTTGTTATGACTCGGAGGACAAACGATGATCTGGGGATTGTTCACTTTGTATCATATGTTCACCTGGTCGTTCCGAAAGGCCACACTACATTGCTTGAATGTATGATTTAAAATTGCCATAAATACTTTAAAGAAAACCAGTCCAACACCCACGATTCACACGTCCATCATGTTTGCCTTTTGGTTTGAAGGAATAAAAGTGATAAAGCCATAAATGCAAAAAAAAAAAAAAATTGGTGCTGATTAATCAATTACAGCTGATCTTGTTGATCATGTTACATCTTCTCTACAACTATGACTTCAAGATAAATTGTATCACTCCGTTAAAAGATTCCTCTTCTTCTTTTGAATGCAGCACACAGCTGCAGTTAGCATCGTTCTCTGGGATCATGGGGCGTCCATCATGTTTGCTATTCACGCTTTAAAACAGTGAAGAATCGCTTTAAAAATTCTAATATCCGGATCAGGATTTTCACCAAAACCTAATCAATTCTTCCTTGTCACATACTCAACCTCTCCAATAAATTTAGCCCGTATCTGTCCACAATTTTTTGGGATATCGTTCTTCATATTGTTTTGGCCCAATCTCTCAATGGTGAAAAATCGCTTGAAAAATTCAAATATCCGGATCAGGATTTTCACCAAAATCTAATCAGTTCTTCCTCGTCACATACCCAACCTCTCCAATAAATTTAGCCTGTATCTGTCCACAATGTTTTGGGATATCGTTCTTCATATTGTTTTGGCCCAATCTCTCAATAGTGAAAAATCGCTTGAAAAATTCAAATATCCGGATCAGGATTTTCACCAAAATCTAATCAGTTCTTCCTCGTCACATACCCAACCTCTCCAATAAATTTAGCCCGTATCTGTCCACAATTTTTGGGGATATCATTCTTCATATTGTTTTGGCCCAATCTCTCAATGGTGAAAAATCGCTTTTAAAATTCTAATATCCGGATCCGGATTTTCACCAAAATCTAATCAATTCTTCCTCGTTACATACCCAACCTCTCCAATAAATTTAGCCCGTATCTGTCCACAACTTTTTGGGATATCGTTCTTCATATTGTTTTGGCCCTATCTCTCAATGGTGAAAAATCGCTTTTAAAATTCTAATATCTGGATCCGGATTTTCACCAAAATCTAATCAATTCTTCCTCGTCACATACCCAATCTCTCCAACAATCTTGCTTGTTAAAGTGGACATCTCTCTGACCATTCTCAGAGAGCCTCTTCAGCGTCGACGAGTCTGGCATTTCGCTCAGGCCAACTGGCACGGTCTTCAAGCAGCCATCAATCATCTGGACTGGTCTCCCATCTCTACCGCCTCTGACATCAACTCATCCTGGGAATTCTTCCAAAGTAAATTGCTCTCTCTCATGTACAGATTTATCCCATCTCGTCTTCAGTTGTCATACCCTTCCTCCCGTCCATGGTACACGGAATCTTGGGGTGAGGCTGTTGCCCAGAAACAACTTGCTTTCGTCTCCTGCAAAGCAAATCCAACGGAAGGAAATCTCATTTCCTTTCAGAAAGCCCGAAACAAGTGTGTGTTCACCCTCAGGAGAGCCAGGAAACAATATCTCTCCGTTCTCAAGACCGAACTCTCTTATCTGTCTCCCTCTTCCAAATCCTAGTGGAGTCTGGTCAAATCTGTTTCTGGTGTTTGTTCTCCCTCCATCCCCTCCCTCACCTCAAACGGCTACACGGCTGACTCCGCACGTGAAAAAGCTGAATGCCTCATCTCTGTGTTTGCCACTAAATCTTGTGTCCCAAACCCATCCCTCTCTGTACCCACCGTACCCAGTCGTACCCAGCTGCTCCTGGACTCTGTGTCCTTTCCTTCTGACAAGGTGGAAAATTTTCTGTCAACCCTCGACTCTGATTCTGCAACTGGACCTGACGGCATCAGCCCACGGGTCCTATAATCCTGTTCTTCCGCTCTTTCACTCCCTCTCTCTGTTCTCTTCACCCTCTCTTTTGCTCAAGTTCATCTGCCATCTGCTTGGAAATCAGCCAACATCACCGCTTTGCACAAAAAAGGTGCAAAAACAGATCCTAGCAACTACAGACCAATCAGCCTTCTCCCAATTATCAGCAAAGTCATGGAATCCATCATTGCTTCGGATATGAAATCTTTCCTCTTCTCCAATGGCTTGATCTCTGATCATCAATTTGGTTTCAGACCTGGTCACTCTACTCTGGACATGCTGCTTCTGCTTTCTCAACAATGGATGGAGGTCCTCAATGCCAAACAGGAAATTAGAGCTGTCTCCCTTGACATATCACGTGCCTTCGATACGGTCTGTCACGCCGCTCTGCTCACCAAACTCTCCCCCTTTGGTATCCATGGAAATATCCGCGCATGGCTGGTGGACTTCCTCTCTAGTCATAGTCAACGTGTGGCCCTGAATGGGTTTCTCTCATCTCCTCTTCCTGTTCAGGCTGGAGTTCCCCAAGGCAGTGTTCTGGGCCATGTGCTTTTTCTGGTCTTCATCAATGATCTCTCTGACTCTTGGAAATCCTCACTATCTCTTTGCTGATGACTCTACTCTCTGTCGCTCCATTCCTCATCCCTCAGATCGGCAGTCTGCAGCCTCCTCACTCTCTGCAGACCTGGACAAAATCACAGACTGGGCAAACAAGTGGAACATGTCTTTCCATCCTGACAAATCTCACACTCTTACGATGTCTCTCCGAAAAGACCGACTGGACAACCCTCCCATCCACTTTCTGAATAATCCTCTCCAAGAAGTTCTGTCACTCAAGCTTTTGGGTCTCACTATCTGCCATGTTCTTTCCTGGGAAAACCACATTTCAAATCTGGCCTCCAAAGCCAGTCGCCGACTGCGCATCCTCCGTCGTGCGAAGTCCTTCCTTGGCACACCTGAGCTCCTCACCACATACAAGGCTTTCATCCGCAGCTCACTGGAATACTGCTCTCCCCTCTGGGCTGGTGCTCCTTCCTCAGACCTAGCTCGTCTTCACACTGTTGAAACCAAAGCGTTCAGAATCATTGGAATCTCCCGCGATGAAGCTAACTCCAAAGGCCTTTCACTCACTCACCGCAGGCAGGTTGGTGGTCTTTCCGTCTTCTACCGACTCCTCTCTGGCCTTGCCCCCCCCAGCTCTCTCTGGGCTCTGTCCCGCAAATATTCCTACAGGTCGCACAAGATCGGCCTGCAACCCTCTTATGGTTAAACTGCCAAAATCAAGACTCTCTGCTCACCTTCACTCCTTCATTCCTCTTTTCTCCCGCCTCTGGAACAAACTCCCTCACTCTCTTCAATCCCACTCCACCCTCCAGGTGTTTAAAACAGCTGTTTCACCACCATCTCTTATCTTCCCCCATCCAAAACCTTGATTTTTTCTACCCCCGCTAATTTCAGCCCAAATCCACTTTTTTGAAATACCAACTTCTGTCCTGGAAGTCCTTGGTGTCCTTGTGTGTTATACTTCTCCCACCCCCCCCCCCTTCCCACACCTCCTCCCCCCAAGCCCTCTCCCTCCCACACATCTCCCTGCTCTCAAATGTTGTTTGTGTGCTTCCCCTTCTCTCCCCATCTTGTCTTCCGCTCCCTCTTTTTATATATTTTGTTTGTCTGTTTGATTTATTTCTGAAATAAATGTTAGGTCTTTCACGAGCCTCGATTCTGCATACAAAAAAAATTAATAATAATAATAATTATAATAATAATAATAATAAATAAATAAAATTCGCCCGTATCTGTTCACAATTTTTTGGGATATCGTTCTTCATATTGTTTTTGGCCTATCTCTTAATATTGAAGAATCACTTTTAAAATTATAGGATCCAGATCTTCACCAAAATCGAATCGATTACCGTAAAATGGGGTGAATAGGGACAGCAAGGTGAATAGAGACGCAAACTGAAAAAAAGTTCGGAAACTTTTTTCGCTGAAAATTGATAACCATACTGATTTGTTGATATTTGGGTTGAAAGTATTCTCTTGTTTTTTTTAAAAGCAACTTATAGTCCCCATTAACCCCATATATGGGTTAAATAGGAATAAATAGGATTTTTATGGCTGTCCCTATTCACCCCGTTTTACGGATGAATAGGGACAGTCACTAATACAAAAAAATAATAATCAAGAAACAATCCTGAGTTTCCAACTTATTGCTAAATTTATAGCTCAGATGGATGCACATAATATGCACCCATAATATAAACCACGGTGCCAATGAAAAAAAATATGGGATAAAAAGTTTCTCCAAACTGTCCCGATTTCTTGATTATTATTATTTTTGTATTAGTGACTGTCCCTATTCACCCGTAAAACGGGGTGAATAGGGACAGCCATAAAAATCCTATTTATTCCTATTTAACCCATATATGGGGTTAATAGGGACTATAAGTTGCTTTATAAAAACACAAGAGAACACTTTCAACCCAAATATCAACAAATCAGTATGGTTATCAATTTTCAGCGAAAAAAGTTTCCGAACTTTTTTTCAGTTTGTGTCCCTATTCACCTTGCTGTCCCTATTACCCCCATTTCACGGTAGTTCTTGTCACACACCCAACCTCGAAAACAAATTTCGGCCGAATCTGTCCACAACTTAAGATATCCTGCTCAGAGCTAAACACACAGGGGTGAAAACATAATCTCCACCTCCCTTCGGTGGCAGAGGTAATAATTCGATTTGGATGCAGTGCAGGTATGATGGACCAATTTTTTTCAATCTTATATGCTCCGTGATTACTGCGCTTTTTAATGATCACTCGTGAATGTCCATAACCTTGTCAGTGCTGAAACTCAGAAATTAATGAAAAACATTTCACAAAGAAAGCCTACTAATCCATGGAAAATCGCAACTTAATCCATAATCTACGAGTAAATCCACTTGGACCTGTTGCACCGTAGACAGGTTATGTACGGCCAACGTAGATGGATGTGGTAATCCAGGTGAGCTGCTGTTTGGAGTGTGTGAAATTTAATTCCTTGATTTAATAAGCACACAGGGTATATGATTAATTCCTCGTTAGCTCGTGTATGAAAGGACACTTTTTCACTTCTAGGTTTGCTTTGGGGTATGCACAAGGACTTTCAATTACAATTACAAAGCCGCCAAACTATTTTTAAAATCCAAAAGGAACTAGTGGCAGAGCAAGACAAATTCTGAAAAGTTCACAATATCTCCTTAGTATTGAGCAATGGTTGAGGATTAGCAGGGATTAACTGCATCCTTTCCTAATGAAACAGCATGCTAGGATTAACCTTATGGCAGGAGATCACTGCTCAGCAACCGCGATGTTGCCGCTGGAAAAGTAATTAGACGCAGAGGAAAGTGGCCACGGCCACTTGTGAGACTTGTCGGAGCCACTTTTCCTTAATAATCAAAGTTATCAGGAATAGGTGCACAACATGGCGTGAAATTGTCACCTATCCGAGCTGTTAGGGTGAGCAACTCATTCACCTAGTTTTGTCATAATCAATCTACAACTCTTTTTGAAATATTGTGTGGCCTGTAGGCCCATTCACCTGTAGGCCCATGTAGTGTAGCCTATATCGTTTTTGGCCCATTCACCCATTGGTGAAAAAACACTTGGTTAAAATTTTAAAAATTTCATATCCGGATCCGGATCTTCACCGAAATCGAATCAATTTGTCCTCGTCACACACCCAACCTGCCCACCAAGTTTCGTCCAAATCCATTCATAACTTTTTGAGATATCGTGCTCACAGAAAAGGAAAAAAAACAGACAAACAGACAGACAAAGAGACATGGATGAAAACTTAACCTCAGTCTGTCTTCGGTGGCGGAGATAATAATCAATAAGACGCGAAGGAGGGATACGCCAACAGGTGACACTGTACAGGCACAAAGAGAGAATAAACATTTCGATTGTGACCAAGCACAAAGAAAAAAAGAGCATGTGTGAGAGGGGTTGGGCAGGGACGAGGTACATGTGGAAGGTGTGCCAAGTGATGACATGCAGAAAGGTGTGTGAGGTAAAAGGTAATATTGTGAACAAGTTTGAGAAGTGAAATGTTCTAAATATGCAGGTTTGGGAAGTGAAAGGTACACGTGTTGTATAAAGGTGTTCTGATATGCAGAAAAGTATGATGATGTAAAATGACACCGGTAGGAAGGTCGCATTAATGTGTGGGAATCATGAATGCAAAATTGGGAAAGCGTGGGATGGGTAAAGTTATGTGGGAAGGTGTGGGAAAGTGGAGGAATGGAAATGACGCATTAAAGAACGGGAGACTAAAACGAGAAGAAAGCTTCGCTGCACAGGTAAAATTGTCCTGATTGGAGAAAGAAAAAAAAATTTAAGTTGAATTTTTAAAATTCACAACATTCTTTGCAAAACATTAGTATTAATCTTTAATCAGATGGGATCAGCTAAGACTAAGGGAATGACTGATTTCACATCATCGTTGATTTGAAATGAGTTCTTCCACTAACTGGGACAAAGTGGCCAACTGTGATCTTTCTGGTGATGGTGAAATCCTCAGCATTTAGGAAGTTTCTAGTTGTGGAAAAATGATGGATTTGAAACCTAGAAAAATCCTGGGAACTATGGAGTTCATATAATACCTTACCTGCACAGTCTTGAGAACAAGCGTTACGCCTAGGTCCCCCGTCGGTGAAGTGATGTGAGTTGACAAAGTGGAAGGCGCAAGGCGGCCATCTTGGATTTTGACGTGGCGACCCAATTTGCAATAGCGTTCTTCCTTATGCCTAGATACACCCACACACCAGATTATAAGTTGGTACTTCGCTTATTTTTCAAGATATTCCGCTCACAAGGTTCAGACATACATGGCGGCGGCCATCTTGGATTTTGACGTGGCGCCCCAATTTTCAATAGCGTTCTTCCTTATGCCTAGATACACCCACACACTAGATTAGAATTCGGTCCTACGCTTACGCACGCACGCACGTCCGCACGCACGTCCGCAAGCATGCATGCACGGACGGATGGACGCACACACGGACGGATGGACGCACACACGGACAGAGGGGAAAACCATAGTCCCCCTTTCGCTCCGCGGTGCGACGGGGGACAAAAAATGACATGGGCGTGGTCTGCGAACTGCAAATTTGATTCCTCAAGTTGTAAAATGGTATAGTATTTTTTTTATACTACTGCTAAATCGAAGGGTTTTTTTTAAAGTGGCAAAAAGGCAATTTGTGTTCGACACAAAATTGCTCTGACACCGACGCAGCCCTTCTACTCGATGATATTCAGGATCGCTCAGTCTGAGATGTTTTGATTTTGGATCAGGGAGGCTCCCAGGGGGGAAAAATTAGCAGAGGTCTGAACTACAACCTCAAGAGATGACCGTCGGCCCACTCGGGGCTATAAATTTTTACTTCCGCCACAGAAGATGGACGGCAGTTATGTTTTCACCCCTGTCTGTTTGTCTGTCTGTCTGTCCCGTTTGTGAACAAAATATTTCAAAAAATTGTGGACGGATTCGGATGAAATTTGGCAGGAATGTAGCGTATGTGACACCGACGAAATGATTAGATTTTGGTGAAGATCCGGATTCGGATCCGGCTACTCGAATTCTTAAAGTGACTCTTCACCATTGGGAGATAGGGCCAAAATCGATACATAGCAGGATATCACAAAAAGTTGTGGAGGGATTTGGACAAAATCTGGTGGACCGGTTGGGTGTCTGACAAGGAAGAATCGATTCGATTTTGGTGAAGATCTGAATATGGATTCGGATATGAGAATTATTAAATTTTAAAGTGATTCTTCACCATGGAGTGATATGGCCAACCAGGCGGAGGTATGATCTCAACTGAGTGCCGTTCTGGTTTGTCTGTTTGTTTGTCTTTTGAGCAGGATATATGAAAACGTTGTGGACGTATTCGGATTAAACTTGGTGGACAGGTTGGATCTGTGACAACGACTAATTTATGAAATTTTAGTGAATATCCAAGTCCGGATGCACGAATTTTTAAGTGATTCTTCACCAGCGGGAGGTGGGGCCAAAATGTTGAGTTGTGATAACATCTCATGATTACATTTTCATGCCAGAAAAAATACGATATCTGGACAAGTTGTGGATTGATTAATGATTGATTATGTTGTTGAACAAGTTGGATGAGCTGGTTAGGTGACAAGAACAAGCGGGTTCGATTTTGATTCAGGTCCCAAATCCAACTGTTCAGCCTGACGGAGGAATGCTCTCTACTGAATTCGTTCTAGTTGTACTTGTTTCACCATTTCCACACAAGCAACATTCGCCAGTGTTAGTGGAGTTTGGAAAGACCAGATCCCAACAGCGAATTCTCATGGAAACCTTTGATGACTTTATAGAAAAGGCAGGTTGGGTAAAGTTTGCAAATTTCAGTGAGCGTTTGCATCTGACACCTGCCTTTAAAGGTGTGCAACCTTACCAATGCCTCACACTTTTTATTAATATATTTTTCTGACTCCTCAAAAATCTGGTCACAGTTGGAAGCAAACTTGTCATCAAGGCCCAATCCATACACTTTGTTCTCCTCACTCATATGTAAAGCATATGATTGTAGTTATTACATACCTTCTCTTTTTGTTATGCCTCCACCCCCGAAGGTGGCCGGAAGCATTATGTTGTCGGGTTGCCCATCCGTCCATCCAGGCTAAACCTCGTTTTTCTCAGCAACCACATGTCCGATTGAGACAAAACTTTCAGGATAGAAAATCTGTCTTCTCATTCTTCCCTTAAACTTCTCATCTCTCATAAATTTGAACCTTGTTTTCCCTCTTCAATTGTCTTCTTCGCTTTCATTCTTCCTCTCTTCTCCATTGTACCCACATACCTCCTTCTATCCTCTAAAAATTAGACCGCGGGTCCTGAAGCTCACCTGGATCAGGAGCATCAGTCACTCAAACCCTCCATAAACCCCGCCAGACCCTGTTATTTTAATGCCGTGAACAAACTTTGGTACATCATGGGTGATGAAGGTTGTGACCAAGTTTCATCAAAATCGTGTGCGTAGTTTCGGAGAAGAGAGCAAATACCTATTTTTGGGGGGAGGGAGGGTGGTCAATACAACCTCTTTAGGCATCGAATATGAAGCTTGCGGCCAAGTTTCATCAAAACCGTGTGTTTGGTTCAAGCAACAATGAATGAAGTGTTTACGGACGCACTCACTCAATCACTCGCTCACTGACTTACCTACGGACACTGCTTGTTCACATAACCTCACCGGACTAAAGTCCAGGTGAGCTAACAATGGATAATGTGACTGCTGATATTCCAAGTGCAAGAAGTACATTTTAAGTGTTGTTTTGTTTTTGGGGTGGGGGTTGTTTTTTTTTTAACAATGTCGAGGCTCATGGAAGAGCTACAACACTGAACGTGTCAGGACACAACATAGCATAAGGAACAGAAGAGAGAGAGAGAGAGGGGGGACACCAACAGCAGGGTTGAAGGACAAAATAGAGGGAGACTTGGACAAACAATGGGTGTGGGGATGAATGAGAAGTAGGGGAGAACGCATGGGGTGGACAAGATGGATAAAGAAGCAAATTCTCAGGAAGGAAAAACTGGAAATTTGGAAGGACACGGTGGTGGGGGTAAACAAGGGTAAAGAAGATCATGGTTTTGGATCGGGGGCGATCTAAGATAGCGGTGAACAGCTGTCTTGAAGACCTGGAGAGAACAATGAGATTGAAGAGGGTGGGGAAGTTGGTTCTATATGTGAAAAAACAGGAAGAAATAAGGGGAGGTGAGTAGTGATCCTGGATTTAGATCGTTTCAACACAAGGGTGGTGGACCGTACGTACCCTGCATAAACCTGGGGGGGACAAAACACGGAAAGAGCAGAGGGTCCAAGACAATAAAGGAGGCGGAAGAAGACAGAGAGACCATCGACCTATCTGCGATTGTAAAGTGATAGGCCCATTGACTCAGCTTCATTGTGAGAGATTCCAATGATCTTGAAACTAAGGTTGAGGTTAGTATGCTCAGATGGATAATCAATGGACCAATGTTTGTAACCCAATATTCAGATGTTGCTGAGAATGCAACTCAAAGGAGTACACTCCAGGGTAAAACAGCACACGTTGATGGGAAAAGCAGGTAGTTGCAGACACTTTACAAAATTAGAAGAGATCACGACTGCTCGTTATACTGAAAACAAAGCAACTGCAGATTGAGGAATGCTTGCAATCAAGCACGACACCAGTAGCCTCCAAGGCATTCTATCCCATCTTCAATTTTCGTAACTACATCATACCTTGTTTTACAGCACACTGCAGAGCACATCCCTCCCTGAATAAACCACCACCTTCCTTTCACCTCTTTTAGGTAGTGGCAAACAATACTGATGGGAAAGATCTTCTAATAAAGACAAAATATCAGAGCTAAGTTTACAAAGCCCATGCCACTGACATGGCGCAACAATCCCAGAGAAGGCCAATACAAGCATAGCGTCAATTCTCTTGTATCAAAGCAACACAGAATTTTATTTTATTTATTTTTTTGAATCTATACATATGAGAAAGTATTTTCAGAAAGAAACTCGCCAGATAAGTCCACACTATCTTTGACAGGAAACTGGCATCGGAGAATCACCAGTGTACTCTCCGGTGTTTAAGGCAACTTTGCCAAAGTGATACAGCAGCTGCTATCATTTCCTGTGAAGGAGGCGAGCCAACCAATCACGGTCGCTTCGATGACAGGAATGGAACCCAAGTTTAACCTCCCTCTACCTGTGTACCTCCATTGATCATATTACTAAACCACCTGCTCATCACATCACTCAAGGCACACACAACATGAGCATCTTCACGATAGGCTGAAAGAGCCCTTTGAAGAATATCCCAAGAAGAAGAAGAAGGTGAGTCTGAATACCTGTCTGTCCTCCAACATTAAAATGGACAGGTTCAAAAAATTATATTATCACCAGAAGGATGGCATTTACATCTGCCGCCATTTTCTGCCGAACTCTTCACTCAAAGCATAAATAAGAAATGTAATATGTGTGGGGCTGTGCATGAGCTTGTGGGAAACCTCTGCTCATACAGGTTAAGGTGACAGGTTTAGATGACCACGGACTGCCCCAGCAGCTGTTAAAGTCATACACTCAATAAAGCTGGTTCCACAAGCTAAATCGATCTGCAGCTGTTCTCTCACACATTAAAGTAACAAAAATGGTTTTTAATTGTCATTTAGCATCCACGAGCAGAAAAACGAGGCACAGATAAGAAGCGTTTTTCACCTTTCTCTAAACAATAGGTACCCCCTGCACGCGAAGCCAAAAACGTGGTTAAGC
The DNA here is from genome assembly GCF_964187855.1 of Myxine glutinosa. Lineage (NCBI taxonomy): Eukaryota > Metazoa > Chordata > Myxini > Myxiniformes > Myxinidae > Myxine > Myxine glutinosa. The sequence continues at coordinate 178,866,044 of NC_136266.1, read as the reverse complement.
AGTTGGTTCACTTCTCTCCATCCGTCCGTCCACAAAAGTCAGTTTGTGATCAAACAACAACCTAATTTCGATTGAATGTTATATTTTGACACAAATCTAAAAACAATCCTGTCGTTTGACAGTACTTTGGCTCTGCATTTGTCTCAATCGCGCATGCGTGAAGAGTGAAATATTTTATTTACTCCGTCTACCTGTCGAGCAGTCAAACAAAATTGAAAATCATTCCAAACAGAAAATGTTTTTTAAGGACATCCTAAAGGACACATACAACAGGCACAAAGGACTAATGTGACGTGTTAGATAAGGTGGTGCATTAGACACTGACAATGGTGGTAAACTTCCGGAATTAATTTTTCACATGACCTTTTACAATATTTATTTTATTTCAATTTAATTAACTAGCAACGGTACCCGCCCCACGGGCGAGGCTTCAATTGGGAGGCCCAAATGAAAAGGCAAAATATCAGAAATTGAACGCTTTTTTATTTTAAACGATTTATATAAACATCTGGTAAATCATATCACACGCAAATCATCAAAATCTAAACAGTATTTGTAGAATTTCAATAAAAGCCACACCACTGTTCATATCGGTAAATATTATTCCATCGTGTTTGGAAAAACTGGAAAATTGGAAAAATTGAGAAATTGGGAAAACAATATAGCCTATTTTACTTCAGGAAGTCCCAGGATTACCCACCCAAAATTTCGTTGCGATCGGTTTCAGCCATTTTTGTAGTACCTGGGAACAGACGGACAGACAGACAGACATTTGGTGAATTATAGTAAGATAATTGAACACCTTCCTTTTACAGTCTATATTTTATTTCAATGTAATTAATAATTGAACACCGTGGAACACAAATGGCCTTCTTAATGCTTCGTAAAAACTCCAGTTTTGCAGTAATTGAACGTGCTATATAAGGCGGTGTAGAAGACTGCATCAACGGCACTATACTTGCGGAATTTTTTATACAACCTTTAAAATCATTATTTTATTTCAGTTAAATTATACACTGGGAACACTGCGTGGGTTAAGGTGTTCTATGAACTATCTATGATCATCGAGCGAAGCTGGATTTCACATGATTAGCAAGTCACATGATGCCACAATACCTTTTCAAACTGACTACCAGCTTATCAGTGCAATCGGTCCGGCTGACTTGAGGTCACACGTGGCTCCCATGACATGTCTTGTACAGCAACAACTATAAAAATGCAACAATTCAATTTCATCCTCTGCCCGATTCAAACAATCCCGTGCAGGCCCTCCAAGCTTAGCATTCATCGGCCCATTTGACGGGCATCTGCTGCGTCATGGATCATAACATTGATAGGAATTCAAGAAATGGAGTGATGTTTTTGATGACGATTCAGCATCCTAAACATCATGGGTTTGCCTGTGTTTATGATTCAGTGAAAACCAACAAATGTCTTTATAAGAATCATACGGAAGTGCTTCCTCCACACCTTCCCCAAAGGAGCAAGGTTCCAACCTCAACCTGCCCGTGCATTATAATAATAATAATTCATTTATTTTGTATAGCGCTTTTCCAGAAGCCCAAAGGCGCTTTGACAGAGTGGAAAACATAATGCATAACAATACATGAAAACAACAATTGCAAAAAGACAAGAATCAAGAAAACAAACAGCAGCGATATACGGCATATATATAAGACAAGAATCAAAAAGACAAGACAAGAATCAATAGGGAAATATTTAAAGCAAAAGGAGGGAGAAGGAGAAGAGATAGTCAGGGGTTAAATGCTGTGGGTTGAATGTTGAATGCAGCGTTGAACAGGTGGGTCTTTAGTGATGTTTTGAATGTGGTGAGTGAGGAGGAGTCTCTGATGGTGTGAGGTAGTGAGTTCCAGAGGGTGGGAGCAGCGATGGAGAAGGCCCTGTCCCCCCAGGATCTGAATTTGGTCCGGATGGAGGGGGTCAGGAGGTTGGTACCAGCAGAGCGGAGGTTGCGGGTGGGAGTGTGTCTGGAGAGGAGGTCAGCCAGGTAGGATGGGGCCAGGTTATGGAGGGCTTTGTATGTCAAGAGGAGGATTTTGTACTGGATTCTCTGGGGGATGGGGAGCCAGTGAAGCTTGTAAAGGACGGGGGTGATGTGGTCACGGGTCCGGGAATGAGTGAGTAGACGGGCAGCGGAGTTCTGAATGTATTGGAGTTTATTGGTGATTTTTGAGGGTGAACCATAGAGGAGGCTATTGCAGTAGTCCAGACGGGAGGTGATGAAGGCGTGGATGAGGGTTTCTGCAGCCGTGGAGGAGAGGGATGAGCGGAGACGGGCAATGTTTTTCAGGTGAAAGAAGGCTGACTTTGTGATCTGTTTAGTGTATTTGTCGAAGGAAAGGGTTTGGTCAAAGATGACGCCAAGATTCCGGATGTGAGGGGAGGTGGCATTGTGATGGCAAAGAGCATTAAATCAAAGTACTTCAATAAAACCGATATTAGGTAAAGCCTTCCTTTTAATGACACAAGAATGAAATAAAAGGCCATAATATTATATGAAACCCAATGTTTATGCGTCATCTTCTCTGCAGTTCTTCAAAGTGAACATTTCATAATTGTCCATTCAATCTCCAGTAAATCTCAAATCCACGAACCCTTAAATGGATGGAAACTGGAACCGAGTTAAACCCACAAATCGTTCTGTTCTCAACGTCATAAGTGAGTGTTGGTTGAGTGATGCTGCAGTATGCACTCATGTCTCACATTAAAGGTTTTCAAAGTTTTAGTGAATTTACTTTGATCCCTCCCAAAACTCATCTGACTCTCAATACTCTTCCTGTTCAACTTACAGCCCTCCTCACTTCTTTTCTGCTTCTCTGCAAGCGTATGTGCCAGCAAGGTATCCATTTTGCAATCAAACACTTCAAGAATTGTACTTACAAGCCTTCTTTGATACTTTGAAAACCTTTCATAGGTGCCATTTTAGTGCCCAGGCCCTAGCCCCACCACAAACAGCAGATTGCACTGCAGATGAAAGTGAAAGGTCACCCTCCACCACCCTCCACACACATACACACACCAGGCCACACCACCATCCAGCTCCAAACACTGAACCTTAGTGGTTCCACTCTGGCCCTCATCACAAGCCTTGCACAATCAGCCATGAGGACAAAACCTGCAGGACACAGAAAATTATCTTCAAAGTTCGAGGGACACCGATAAATTCCAGGCACTCCATCAAACTCCGGATTGCTTCATTTAGCAGATAACTCCGGATTATCTTTGATCGAACAGCCCATCTCAAACTAAACATTCTTCCTCAATATATTGTGAAAGTTGCCATAAATTAACATCCATTATCTATCAGTGTCTAACTCAAATTTTTGTCTGCAAAGTAATGCCTCTTCGTCGTATATTCTTCACCTTATCATTGAAAAAAAGATGCTTTTGCAAACTGAAGTGACCATTTCATGCCTCTAATTTTGGGCACTGGCCCGTGCCTCCCGTGACCGAGATGCCCGCCGAGATGTCATCCCCTCTACCTCTCTTTGTTTTGCACGGTGCAGTTTGAATCGAAGCACTTCTATAGGGCCACCGTTCCCTCTCCCTCCCCCGACAAGCCAGTAAAACCAAGGCTGCTGTCAAATGAGCGCATTAGCAGTTGGGTGGCGGGTCATTAGAAGCGCATAAGGAAAGGACACGAGATGGAAAATGGCTCAAGCATCTGACACTTTGAAGCCCAGTTGCAGTTGGCCATTTGCTCCATTTTCTTGTGCTTCACAGCTTGCTGCTAGAGGGTCCCAAGTGGATGAACAAAAAGACTCACGAACATCGGCAAACATTGCTCCGATCACCCGCCTCACCCAGACGAAATAGCGAGCACAGAGCTAACTGCACTCCAACGCAGCATGAATTACCACCATTAATTGAGTGGTACTCTTTAAACACTTTCCGCACTGGAACGCCGGCTCCACTCACGAAAATTCCAAAAACAAACGACTCGTGCCATAAGGCTAGTTCTCCTGGAAGTCGTCAAGAGATGCACTCGTCAGCATCACAATCTTCGAGCTCGATGATAACAGGAATGAGGTATGGGTTGGAGGAAGACAACAAAAAAATTCCAATCCAAAGAAGAGGAAACCACATCCCCCCCCAACCCTCTCCCCCCAAAAAACTAGAGAGGTTCCAGGGAACCTGAACTCAACTGGTCTATATCAATATGGTTAGAATATGCATAATAGAACCACAAACTATATAGTTTATATGTGCTAAAAATATATGACAAAAATTGATTTTCAATATGGCCGCCCTGCCGCGCCCATTTTTGGGCGTGCAACGCCCAAATGCAATCCCAAACTAGTTTATGTCTTAAAAGATGCAGCATAACAAGTTTCATCAAATTTCATCAATATTTCTGACTTTTAGAGCGTAGACGTCGAATTGTTTTACAGACGACAGACAGACAGACAGACAGACAGACGACGGACGACGGACACTGGGTGTCGACAAAAACTCAGCTGGACATAGTCCAGTTGAGTTAAAAACAAGGAATGCTCACAATCAACCCTCAATATCGATGTTCCATTAGCTCCTTTGTAAGTTGAGGGACCATCATTTACTGTATCGTTCCTCTTGAACATGCAAACAGTATTGCAACTATTGCATGGAGCTGCTGGCGAGAGCGTCTGTGATTCCGACGAGCCAATATTTGCTTCTTCCTGAAGCCCCATGACGAGTTGAGAAAACACAGCTTTCTCCAACAGATAAACCCGAAACATTTACTAGTTTACTTGAACAAAAAGGTTTGTTGTTAGAACAACAATGCCCATAACTGCCGAGTGTCTTCTCGTGTATGCAAAGCAAGGCTCCAAAGTAGCCAACAACCACAGCACTCCGCTTATCCTTATGCAGATCAGGTGTCACCCGCATGTTCGTGTGATTCAGTGCAACTGAGGCTTTATGTGGCAAGAACCCAGTCCCAGCCACATCAAGAAATGTTACATATGGCTACATAGGCTGAAAGCTTCAGAAACGTTTATCTCTTCCTCCATAACCCCAGCAAACGCACACGCTTTTAATTTCCTCAGGAATCCACCATAACAGCCAAGGCTTGCTGGGACACCAAAATGGAAGGGCTCCGAAAGTAGCCTCAAGCTGGAAACCCTATGGGAAGTAGCTCACAGGATTTGAGTGTCAACACCTTGGGGTCTAAGAAGATGCATGACACCTAAGTGGTATTTAAAGCAAGTGACAGAAGTGGAGGTGGGAAGAGAAAGAGATACAGAGAGGAAGATCGAGAGAGGGAGAGATACAGCGAGTGAGTGAGAGAGAGAGAAAGAGAGAGGGATATTAAGAGCAAGAAAGAGTGGGAGAAAGAGCAAGAGAGAGTGGGAGAAAGCGCGAGAGAGAGAGAGTGGGAGAAAGAGCGAGAGAGAGCGAGAGAGAGTGGGAGAAAGAGCGAGAGAGAGTGGGAGAAAGAGCGAGAGAGAGGGATATTAAGAGCAAGAAAGAGTGGGAGAAAGAGCAAGAGAGAGTGGGAGAAAGAGCGAGAGACAGAGCAAGAGAAACAGAGTGAGAGTGCAGGCAGGGGGCTGACGCAGGCCGGAGACTCGAGAGTAAGCGGGCCTTGAAATTCAAATGAGAACCAGATGTCTCCTTGTACCAGTGGCCTCATGCTGGATCTCATTTTAATAATCCACTGCAGGAAGGATACATGAAGACCATTCCTCTGTACAATGCCTGGACCCTGTAGATAGAAATATTATTCTGTAGACTATCTAATACACGCCCCAGCACGAAAAGAGAATCGTAGCTTCAAAATGAATGATTGAATGCAAGAATGAAAGGATGCTGTCTGATTATACGATACGTATTGCTAGGTCTGTCGTGAATCAACCATCTGGACCATGGGAAGCGGGTTGCATTCATTTTTTATTTTTTTTGTTTTTTTGTATACAAGATCGAGGCTCGTGAAAAACTGACATTAATCACACAGAAAGACAAACCGACACATAAAACATATAACATGGGGAGCGGTAGACAAGATGGGGCGAGAGGGGGCGAGAGGGGAAAGGACACAAAACACAACATTTGAGAGCAGGGACACCGGGAGATCTGTGGGAGGGAGAGGGCATGGGAAGGGGGGTGGGAGAGGTATAAAACATATGGACACCTTCCCTTCCTTCCTTTTGCATACCATCTCCTGTTACCCCATTCCATCGTCATCGATAAACCGAATCAACATCAGCTTTCACAGTTTGTCTTTGATACTTGAAAAAATCTTTCGTTAGCTGGAAAAAGTCATCGATGACGAGCATCGCCATCCCAGTTCACTTGGTGAATGCAGATAGAGGATGATGATCACAGCGATGAGGATGTTTGCACAGCTAAAGTCAGGAAAATGGCACAGAAGAGGTTATCCAACGATCAGATGAGAACGCCGCGGAATTACAATCGGACTTTACAATATGAGCAACACGTGACACGGTTTCTATAAGCCATTTACTCCGCTAAAATGGCCTCAAGTGCACGTCTCAATGGGGGCATTCATTACCAAAAGGCATCCAGAGATCGGGCCCTTATCACCACAGAAACGGCCGAGTGCCCCTTCGATGGGCAAGAATAAGATGCGCTTTGGGACTAAAGTGCACAATGCCCGTTGGACCACGACAGGCCCAAAGATGACCGCGAGTCAAAGGCTCAAGGTGACAGCTCTGTGCTGTGTGTCTTTCACTGCACTGAGCCTGGACAGCCTTTGATTTCCCCCAAGATTGCCCCCCTTTGAAAAGCCCCTATTGGCATCTTTCAGGATTGGCAGTGCCAACATCTCAGCCGAGACTCACAACGCCGCTGGCATCTAAAAGAGCTAAGGGGGTCGAGAAGTAACGCATGGTGGACCAAGTCAGGAAAAACATGGATAAAATTCGTGTAAAAAGCACAATATAACACTTCATTATATATATATATATATATGCATATATATTTGGCAGGATGACCTGGTGGTACACACACTATCACCTATAAGCTGTCTAGCCTGGGTTTGAAACTTGGCCCACCCATAAACTGTCATCCCGGTGTTTCACAGGGACGTTTCCATCCCTCTCACATCATTAGTTAGGGCAGGAAAATGGAATTTCTTCATGTTGCTGATGATATCTTGCCAGCTCTTTACAAAGGTCTCCATGGGATCTTTAACATCCCACCAACTGCAGAACAGGATGCCCGTTTAACGTCCATCCGAGGGCCAGCACACATGGACGATTCACCCTGCCTGTGAAACACCATAATGACAGTTTATATCTGGGTCGAGATTCAAACCCAGGATAGATGCTTCGAGGCAAGTGTGTGCATATATATATACGTATACAGACTTGGCATTTAATATGGAATATTTTTTTTGTGGGGGTGAACTTACTTTTCAAGATGTCTTAGAACCAAAAGTTCATGGAATTATGTTGAAATTATTCTAGATTTTGTTAATGTGACCTTTAAAAGAAACAAAAACCACATTTGACATTTCGAAGCAAATAAATTGATCCTCGAAAGTGATGGAAACTGATATTGAACTCAATTCACGGACAGTACTGTGTTAAACTTCTGTACGTTTTCCAGAAGTATTTCTTTATTTTGCACATTAGCCAAAAATTTTTTTAACAAAAACAAAAGTTAAATTACAACTGGGATTACGGACAGTAAAATTACAGTTCAGTATGTCGTGTAACCCCCACGAGCATTCAGGAGAGCACGTACACGTTGAGGCATGCTGTTCACGAGATTTGCCAAGGTTTGGACAGGAATCGCTTGCCATGCAGTGACAATAGTCTGCTGCAATTCACGCACAGAGGTCGGCTGCTGGTCCAAGTTGTCGATTTGACGCGTTAATTCTGCCCACAAGTTCTCTATCGGATTCATATCCGGGGATATGGCAGGCCACTCCATATGCTCTACACCACGGTCAGCAAGAAAGTGTTGGATCATGCGAGCACGATGAGGCCATGCATTGTCATCTTGGAAGACAAAGTTTCCTCGAAAGGCTACACGAGCAAATGGAAGCAATGTTTCTTCCAGAATGGCCCTGTACTTGAACTGGTTCAGGTTTCCATTCAGAACAACCAGGTCCGTTTTGCCCCCTGCATGAAAAGCAGCCCAAACAGTCACCCCACCACCTCCAGCTTGGACTCTTGGCACTATACAATCTTCGTTGTAGGCTTCATGCACTTGTCAGCGCACTCGGACATGGCCATCTTGACGATAGACCAGAAATCAAGACTCGTCACTGAAGATCACATGATTCCAGTGTCCTGGCTGCCATTGACGGTGCTCTCTGGCCCACTGCAATTGTCGCTGGCGGTGTTGTCTTGTCAGGTGTGGCTTTCTCTGGGGACGCCTGGCACGATAGCTTGCTTGAACCAGTCGTTGGTTGACTAGCCTTCTGGATGCAGGCACATTTGTCAGTTGCTGCCACTCAGCCCTAAGCCGATTAGCTGACTTGGTACGGCCATTGCAGACTAACCGGTGCAGCTGGCGATCAACCCTTCTTGTGGTTCTGCGGGGACATTCTGGCCTCGATATTGGAGGAGGGACACCCCTCTGAGCATTTCGTTTCGGGATCTTTGACACCTGACCTTGAATGATGCCATACTGACGAGCAATAGCACACTGTTTCATGCCGGAATATCGTAAAGCCACCACTCCATGACAAACAGCATTGTCGAGTTGACGGACCATCTCCAGAGGAAGCGGCAATAACTTTTGTAGACGTGCAGCAGTTGTTTTCCACTAATACAGAACGCAACAACCCTTATATACCCGATTGTGAAGCCAATCGTCAAATGTACCTGTCCGTACATTTTGTCACGCCACCTGTGATATAATCCTGTTGTTGACTTCTTGCTGCGACAGACAATCAGTGACATGGTTCTTTTAACAAAGAAATCACCGAAGCATAAAAGAAACTCACCAGATTGATATTCTGAGTTCAGAAAGGAAACCCAAGTCAACAAAAAATATATATTCCATATTAAATGCCAAGTCTGTATATACTATACATATAGCGTTGTCTTGTCTCGTCACTGAACTACTCCCTCAAACTTTTGAGAAATCGTACCAAACTTCTGGTACGCACCGACCTCTCCCGTGTCTATGTCCTCAGGGGGTTATTTCTTTGGGGAAAAAAAAGTATTTTTTTTTTTCAACTGAAATCTTCAACTTCAATTGTCTATAAAATATAACATCACGTATATTACAAATACATTTGTGCAAAATAATTGTTTGTATTATGATTGGTGTAAACCATGACAACACAGCAACTCAGGTACCATCATCTATCTATATATCTACATATGTGGGCAGTGTCTGTGTTGTCATTGAAGACTCCCTCAAACTTTTATTTCCGTGGTTGTGAAGTGTTTTTAATAACGTGGTGGTGCGGTGTTTTAAATCATGTAGGGGTGAGGTGTTTTGAATTATGTGGTGCTGAGGTGTTTTGAATTACGTGGTGGTGAGGTGTTTCGAATTAAATGGTGGTGAGGTGTTTTGAATCACGTGGTGGTGAGGTGTTTTGAATCATGTGGTGGAGGTGTTTTGAATTACATGGTGATGAGGTGTTTTGAATCACGTGGTGGTGAGGTGTTTTGAATCACGTGGTGGTGAGGTGTTTTGAATCACGTGGTGGTGAGGTGTTTTGAATTACTTCGTGCTGAGGTGTTTTGAATCATGTGGTGCTGAGGCGTTTTGAATTACATGGTGGTGAGGTGTTTTGAATTACATGGTGGTGAGGTGTTTTGAATCACGTGGTGGTGAGGTGTTTTAAATCACGTGGTGGTGAGGTGTTTTGAATCACGTGGTGTGGAGGTGTTTTGAATTACTTCGTGCTAAGGTGTTTTGAATCATGTGGTGGTGAGGTGTTTTGAATTACGTGGTCGTGAGGTGTTTTGAATCACGTGGAGGTGAGATGTTTTTAATTATGTGGTGGTGAGGTGTTTTGAATTTCGTGGTGGTGAGGTGTTTTGAATTACGTGGTGGAGAGGTCTTTTGAATTACTTCGTGCTGAGGTGTTTTGAATCATGTGGTGGTGAGGTGTTTTGAATTACATGGTGATGAGGTGTTTTGAATCACGTGGTGGTGAGGTGTTTTGAATTACTTCGTGCTGAGGTGTTTTGAATCATGTGGTGGTGAGGTGTTTTGAATTACATGGTGATGAGGTGTTTTGAATCACGTGGTGGTGAGGTGTTTTGAATTACTTCGTGCTGAGGTGTTTTGAATCATGTGGTGGTGAGGTGTTTTGAATTACATGGTGATGAGGTGTTTTGAATCACGTGGTGGTGAGGTGTTTTGAATTACTTCGTGCTGAGGTGTTTTGAATCATGTTGTGCTGAGGCGTTTTGAATTACATGGTGGTGAGGTGTTTTGAATTACATGGTGGTGAGGTGTTTTGAATCACGTGGTGGTGAGGTGTTTTGAATCACGTGGTGGTGAGGTGTTTTGAATCACGTGGTGGTGAGATGTTTTGAATCACGTGGTGGTGAGGTGTTTTGAATCACGTTGTGTTGAGGTGTTTTGAATTACTTCATGCTGAGGTGTTTTGAATCATGTGGTGGTGAGGTGTTTTTAATTTCGTGGTGGTGAGGTGTTTTGAATTACATGGTGGAGAGGTCTTTTGAATTACTTCATGCTGAGGTGTTTTGAATCATGTGGTGCTGAGGCGTTTTGAATTACATGGTGGTGAGGTGTTTTGAATTACTTCGTGCTGAGGTATTTTGAATCATGTGGTGGTGAGGCGTTTTGAATTACATGGTGGTGAGGTGTTTTGAATTACATGGTGGAGAGGTCTTTTGAATTACTTCGTGCTGAGGTGTTTTGAATCATGTGGTGCTGAGGCGTTTTGAATTACATGGTGGTGAGGTGTTTTGAATTACTTCGTGCTGAGGTGTTTTGAATCATGTGGTGGTGAGGCGTTTTGAATTACGTGGTGGTGAGGTGTTTTGAATCACGTGGTGGTGAGATGTTTTGAATTACTTCATGCTGAGGTGTTTTGAATCATGTGGTGCTGAGGTGTTTTGAATTACGTGGTGGTGAGGTGTTTTGAATCACATGGTGGTGAGTTGTTTTTAATTATGTGGTGGTGAGGTGTTTTGAATTTCGTGGTGGTGAGGTGTTTTGAATTACATGGTGGTGAGGTGTTTTGAATTACATGGTGGTGAAGTGTTTTGAATGACATGGTGGTGAAGTGTTTTGAATTACATGGTGGTGAGGTGTTTTGAATTACATGGTGGTGAGGTGTTTTGAATTACGTGGTGGTGAGGTGTTTTGAATTACTTGGTGGTGAAGTCTTTTGAATTACGTGGTGGTGAGGTGTTTTGAATTACATGGTGGTGAGGTGTTTTGAATTACGTGGTGGTGAGGTGTTTTGAATTACTTGGTGGTGAAGTGTTTTGAATTACGTGGTGGTGAAGTGTTTTGAATTACATGGTGGTGAGGTGTTTTGAATTACATGGTGGTGAGGTGTTTTGAATTACGTGGTGGTGAGGTGTTTTGAATTACATGGTGGTGATGCGTTTTGAATTACATGGTGGTGAGGTGTTTTGAATTACGTGGTGGTGAGGTGTTTTGAATTACGTGGTGGTGAGGTGTTTCGAATTACATGGTGGTGAAGTGTTTTGAATTACTTGGTGGTGAGGTGTTTTGAATTACGTGGTGGTGAAGTGTTTTGAATTACGTGGTGGTGAGGTGTTTTGAATTACATGGTGGTGAGGTGTTTTGATTTATGTGGTGGTGAGTTGTTTTGAATTATGTGGTGGTGAGGTGTTTTACATCACGTGGTGGTGAGGTGTTTTTAATTTAGTGGTGTTTTTGGTGTTTTTAATTTCGTATATATATATTTATATATATACACATATATAGTCGTTTCTCAATACAGATTGTCTCTGCTGTGTAGATTCCTGCATCAATCACATAGCCGTAAAAAAAAACCCTTTCAATCAATAATGACCGGTGCATCTGCCACCACTCCCTGATCTTCAGTTCCACAATGCCCACACCTGAGTGCCTTCATCTGCAAGTACTGATAAAAGGGTCGATATTTCTCCAGCCAATGATCAGAAACTGACAAAATTCCAAATGTCATCATGAATACACTCAAACCTGAGGTCATCTTGCCACGACATGATGTCAAGAGAAGGTAAGTTGAAGTAAAAAGGTGGTAATACAATGAAGTAACAAAAACAATCACATAAAAAGACACCTTTTAGAAGGAAGCACAGTCAGGACATTACAATAAGTCATCCTCATGAAGTCAAAACATTCTTACCCAATCTGGAATATTTCATCGTTAACGAGTTGATAAAACGGGTCCATCGAATAACGGGTCCATCGAATAAAGGGTCCATCGAATAACGGGTCCATCGAATAACGGGTCCATCGAATAATGGGTCCATCGAATAACGGGTCCATCGAATAACGGGTCCATCGAATAACGGGTCCATCGAATAACGGGTCCATCGAATAACGGGTCCATCGAATAACGGGTCCATCGAATAACGGGTCCATCGAATAACGGGTCCATCGAATAACGGGTCCATCGAATAACGGGTCCATCGAATAACGGGTCCATCGAATAACGGGTCCATCGAATAACGGGTCCATCGAATAACGGGTCCATCAAGTAGTGGGTCCATCGAATAACGGGTCCATCGAATAACGGGTCCATCGAATAACGGGTCCATCGAAAAACGGGTCCATCGAATAACGGGTCCATCGAATAACGGGTCCATCGAATAACGGGTCCATCGAATAACGGGTCCATCGAATAACGGGTCCATCGAATAACGGGTCCATCGAATAACGGGTCCATCGAATAACGGGTCCATCGAATAACGGGTCCATCGAGTAACGGGTCCATCGAATAACGGGTCCATCGAATAACGGGTCCATCGAATAACGGGTCCATCGAATAACGGGTCCATCGAATAACGGGTCCATCGAATAACGAGTTCATCGAATAACCGGTCCATCGAATAACGGGTCCATCGAATAACGGGTCCATCGAATAACGGGTCCATCGAATAACGGGTCCATCGAATAATGGGTCCATCGAATAACGGGTCCATCGAATAAAGGGTCCATCGAATAACGGGTCCATCGAATAACGGGTCCATCGAATAACGGGTCCATCGACTAACGGGTCCATCGAATGGTCCATCGAATAACAGATCCATCGAATAACGGGTACATCGAATAACGGGTACATCGAATAACGGGTCCATCCAATAACGGGTCCATCCAATAACGGGTCCATCCAATAACGGGTCCATCGAATAACGGGTCCATCCAATAACGGGTCCATCGAATAACGGGTCCATCTTGCTAAATCTGCCAATTGATATAAATATTCCCTCCTCGTAATTCAAGAGAAATACCTGGCTAACCAACACCATGAAATCCAACTCAGAGATCACCTTAAGCCAAAAATGGTGGTTTGAGGCCACGCAGACAAGTCCATCTCTTTAACCCATATTCCGTGCGGGCACAACGACTGATTACCTGCGGTTCAGGTAACAAATTAAAGCACAATTACAACATCCGGTAGATTGATTTCCTGTGCCCCTGGTCGGCACACTCTGCACATTTTCCCTCCTAACTCACACACTGGGTCATCCAGACCATGCTCAAGCTGCCAACAATGTCTGCATGGGTTGTAACACACAACAGAAATGGAAAAGCAAAAGTTTGCGCTTCTTCTGCTGCGAATTAGGATAAGGGACGAGCTGCTGGATGCAATGATACAATGTGTGGATTTTAAAAACCTGTCCGAGATAATAATGAATAACAGAAACAAAATGCACAAATATAAATAAATTTGATCCATCAATTCCAGAAAACGGCATGTCACCTCCTACACACACTATTTATCAGGATTACATGTTCTGTTCAAGAACACCGCAAGCACATTAAAAGGGACGACTGCACAATCAGTGAGGTTCAACAGCTTTGAGGGCACAAGCAGTGAGGTTCAACAGCTTTGAGGGCACAGGCAGTGAGGTTCAACAGCTTTGAGGGCACAAGCAGTGAGGTTCAACAGCTTTGAGGGCACAAGCAGTGAGGTTCAACAGCTTTGAGGGCACAAGCAGTGAGGTTCAACAGCTTTGAGGGCACAAGCAGTGAGGTTCAACAGCTTTGAGGGCACAAGCAGTGAGGTTCAACAGCTTTGAGGGCACAAGCAGTGAGGTTCAACAGCTTTGAGGGCACAAGCAGTGAGGTTCAACAGCTTTGAGGGCACAAGCAGTGAGGTTCAACAGCTTTGAGGGCACAAGCAGTGAGGTTCAACAGCTTTGAGGGCACAAGCAGTGAGATTCAACAGCTTTGAGGGCACAAGCAGTGAGATTCAACAGCTTTGAGGGCACAAGCAGTGAGGTTCAACAGCTTTGAGGGCACAAGCAGTGAGGTTCAACAGCTTTGAGGGCACAAGCAGTGAGGTTCAACAGCTTTGAGGGCACAAGCAGTGAGGTTCAACAGCTTTGAGAGCACAAGCAGTGAGGTTCAACAGCTTTGAGGGCACAAGCAGTGAGGTTCAACAGCTTTGAGGGCACAAGCAGTGAGGTTCAACAGCTTTGAGAGCACAAGCAGTGAGGTTCAACAGCTTTGAGGGCACAAGCAGTGAGGTTCAACAGCTTTGAGGGCACAAGCAGTGAGGTTCAACAGCTATGAGGGCACAAGCAGTGAGGTTCAACAGCTTTGAGGGCACAAGCAGTGAGGTTCAACAGCTTTGAGGGCACAAGCAGTGAGGTTCAACAGCTTTGAGGGCACAAGCAGTGAGGTTCAACAGCTTTGAGGGCACAAGCAGTGAGGTTCAACAGCTTTGAGGGCACAAGCAGTGAGGTCCAACAGCTTTGAGGGCACAAGCAGTGAGGTTCAACAGCTTAGAGGGCACAAGCAGTGAGGTTCAACAGCTTTGAGGGCACAAGCAGTGAGGTTCAACAGCTTTGAGGGCACAAGCAGTGAGGTTCAACAGCTTAGAGGGCACAAGCAGTGAGGTTCAACAGCCTTGAGGGCACAAGCAGTGAGGTTCAACAGCTTAGAGGGCACAAGCAGTGAGGTTCAACAGCTTAGAGGGCACAAGCAGTGAGGTTCAACAGCCTTGAGGACACAATCAGTGAGGTTCAACAGCTTTGAGGGCACAAGCAGTGAGGTTCAACAGCTTTGAGGGCACAAGCAGTGAGGTTCAACAGCTTTGAGGGCACAAGCAGTGAGGTTCAACAGCTTTGAGGACACAAGCAGTGAGGTTCAACAGCTTTGAGGGCACAAGCAGTGAGGTTCAACAGCTTAGAGGGCACAAGCAGTGAGGTTCAACAGCTTTGAGGGCACAAGCAGTGAGGTTCAACAGCTTTGAGGGCACAAGCAGTGAGGTTCAACAGCTTTGAGGGCACAAGCAGTGAGGTTCAACAGCTTAGAGGGCACAAGCAGTGAGGTTCAACAGCTTAGAGGGCACAAGCAGTGAGGTTCAACAGCCTTGAGGACACAAGCAGTGAGGTTCAACAGCTTTGAGGGCACAAGCAGTGAGGTTCAACAGCTTTGAGGGCACAAGCAGTGAGATTCAACAGCTTTGAGGGCACAAGCAGTGAGGTTCAACAGCTTTGAGGGCACAAGCAGTGAGGTTCAACAGCTTTGAGGGCACAAGCAGTGAGATTCAACAGCTTTGAGGGCACAAGCAGTGAGGTTCAACAGCTTTGAGGGCACAAGCAGTGAGGTTCAACAGCTTTGAGGGCACAAGCAGTGAGGTTCAACAGCTTTGAGGGCACAAGCAGTGAGGTTCAACAGCTTTGAGGGCACAAGCAGTGAGGTTCAACAGCTTTGAGGGCACAAGCAGTGAGGTTCAACAGCTTTGAGGGCACAAGCAGTGAGGTTCAACAGCTTTGAGGGCACAAGCAGTGAGGTTCAACAGCTTAGAGGGCACAAGCAGTGAGGTTCAACAGCCTTGAGGACACAAGCAGTGAGGTTCAACAGCTTTGAGGGCACAGGCAGTGAGGTTCAACAGCTTTGAGGGCACAAGCAGTGAGGTTCAACAGCTTAGAGGGCACAAGCAGTGAGGTTCAACAGCCTTGAGGACACAATCAGTGAGGTTCAACAGCCTTGAGGGCACAATCAGTGAGGTTTGAGGTTCAACAGCTTAGAGGACACATGTGAGGTCCTTCCTAAGCATTATTATCAAAGCCACAAATCGAATGGATGGACAACGGACACGAATCCTGCTGTATCACACAAACCCATCAAAATAAATGGAGGTCGTTGATTTTTTTTGTTGTGGTGTGGTGATTATTGCTATGGTGATGGGACTGACTATGATGTTATGGTGGGACTGTAGTCATCAAGGTGGTGTTCTCATCGTTGTGGTGGTGCTTATGGATATTCTACTCTTAATGGTGTCGGATGTGGTGACGGTTATGAAAATTGTGGTTGTGATTTTCATGGCTATTGCAGCGGTGATTGTTTGTACTCTGTGTGGATGTTAATCAAGTGTAGTTGTATTGGTTTGTTACAGTAATTATCATGGTGGTTGTCCTCATAGTTGTTGTTGGGGAGGTGGTTGAGATGTTGATGGTTCTGACACATTTTAGATTCACACAGAAACTTATACTGCTTGTGGAGAGGAAAACATATGATGTTTGAAAATGAGAAAAAAAGAGTAATTATGTAAATACAAAAAGATAGAGATGCAAATAAGATGGAGAGAGAAGGTGGGGGACATGTCCTGGGTCCTGGTTTGAGAAGCTGGAGGGATGTAGTTCTGGAAGATGAAGACATAATCCTGACTGAAGATGAATGTAATTGTGGGTGGTGGATGAGTGCAGTTGTGGTCAGTAGAAGAGTGTGGTTGTGGCTTGTGAAAGAGAGTGGTTGAGGCCAATGGAAGAGCATGGATTGCATGGTGAAAGCACATAGATGTGCGTGATGGTGGAAGGGCATGGATGTGGAAGGTGGAAGAGCATGGATTGCATGGTGAAACAACATAGATGTGCGTGATGGTGGAAGGGCATGGATGTGGGCGGTGGAAGAGCATGGATGTGGGCGGTGGAAGAGCATGGATGTGGGCAGTGGAAGAGCATGGATGTGGGTTTTGGAAGAGCATGGATGTGGGTGGTGAAAGAGCATGGATGTGGGCAGTGGAAGAGCATGGATGTGGGTGGTGAAAGAGCATGGATGTGGGCAGTGGAAGAGCATGGATGTGGGTGGTGAAAGAGCATGGATGTGGGCAGTGGAAGAGCATGGATGTGGGTTTTGGAAGAGCATGGATGTGGGTGGTGGAAGAGCATGGATGTGGGTGGGGAAAGAGCATGGATGTGGGCGGTGGAAGAGCATGGATGTGGGCAGTGGAAGAGCATGGATGTGGGTTTTGGAAGAGCATGGATGTGGGTGGTGAAAGAGCATGGATGTGGGCAGTGGAAGAGCATGGATGTGGGTTTTGGAAGAGCATGGATGTGGGTGGTGAAAGAGCATGGATGTGGGCAGTGGAAGAGCATGGATGTGGGCAGTGGAAGAGCATGGATGTGGGTGGTGAAAGAGCATGGATGTGGGCAGTGGAAGAGCATGGATGTGGGCAGTGGAAGAGCATGGATGTGGGCAGTGGAAGAGCATGGATGTGGGTTTTGGAAGAGCATGGATGTGGGTTTTGGAAGAGCATGGATGTGGGTGGTGGAAGAGCATGGATGTGGGTGGGGAAAGAGCATGGATGTGGGCGGTGAAAGGGCATGGATGTGGGCGGTGGAAGAGTATGGATGTGGGTGGTGGAGGAGTATGGATGTGGGTGGTGGAAGAGTATGGATGTGGGTGTTGGAAGAGTATGGATGTGGGTGGTGGAAGAGTATGGATGTGGGTGGTGGAAGAACATGGATTTGGATGGTGGAAGAGCATGGATGTGTGACGGTGGAAGAGCATGGATGTGTGAGGGTGGAAGAGCATGGATGTGGGCGGTGGAAGAGCATGGATGTGGGTGGTGGAAGAGTATGGATGTGGGTGGTGGAAGAGTATGGATGTGGGTGGTGGAAGAACATGGATTTGGATGGTGGAAGAGCATGGATGTGTGACGGTGGAAGAGCATGGATGTGTGAGGGTGGAAGAGCATGGATGTGTGAGGGTGGAAGAGCATGGATGTGGGCGGTGGAAGAGCATGGATGTGGGTGGTGGAAGAGTATGGATGTGGGTGGTGGAAGAGTATGGATGTCGGCAGTGGAAGAGCATGGATGTGGGCGGTGAAAGGGCATGGATGTGGGCGGTGGAAGAGCATGGATGTGGGCAGTAGAAGAGCATGGATGTGGGCGGTTAGAAGAGCATGGATGTGGGCGGTGGAAGAGCATGGATGTGGGCAGTGGAAGAGCATGGATGTGGGCAGTGAAAGAGCATGGATGTGTGAGGGTGGAAAAGCATGGATGTGTGAGGGTGGAAGAGCATGGATGTGTGAGGGTGGAAGAGCATGGATGTGGGCAGTGGAAGAGCATGGATGTGGGCGGTGGAAGAGCATGGATGTGGGCAGTGGAAGAGCATGGATGTGGGCAGTGGAAGAGCATGGATGTGGGCAGTGGAAGAGCATGGATGTGGGCGGTGGAAGAGCATGGATGTGGGCGGTGGAAGAGCATGGATGTGTGAGGGTGGAAGAGCATGGATGTGGGCGGTGGAAGAGCATGGATGTGGGCAGTGGAAGAGCATGGATGTGGGTGGTGAAAGGGCATGGATGTGGGTGGTGGAAGATTATGGATGTGGGTGGTGGAAGAGCATGGGTGTGGGCAGTGGAAGAGCATGGATGTGGGCAGTGGAAGAGCATGGATGTGTGATGGTGGAAGAGCATGGATGTGGGCGGTGGAAGAGCATGGATGTGGAAGGAGGAAGAGCATGGACGTGGGCGGTGGAAGAGCATGGATGTGGGTGGTGAAAGGGCATGGATGTGGGTGGTGGAAGAGCATGGATGTGGGCAGTGGAAGAGCATGGATGTGGGTGGTGGAAGAGCATGGATGTGGGTGGTGGAAGAGCATGGATGTGGGTGGTGGAAGAGCATGGATGTGGGTGGTGGAACAGTATGGATGTGGGCAGTGGAAGAGCATGGATGTGGGATGGTGGAAGAGTGTGGGTGATGGAAAAGCATGGATGTGTGATGGTAGAACATGGATGTGGGCAGTGGAAGACCATGGATGCGAGCAGTGGAAGAACATGGACGTGTGTGGTGGTAGAGCATGGATTTAGGTGGTGGAAGACAATGGATGTGGGTGGTGGAAGAGCATGGATGTGGGCGGTGGAATTGCATGGATGTGGGCGGTGGAAGAGCATGGATGTGGGCGGTGGAAGAGCATGGATGTGGGCAGTGGAAGACCATGGATGTGGGCAGTGGAAGAGCATGGATGTGGGCGGTGGAAGACCATGGATGTCTGAGGGTGGAAGAGCATGGATGTGGGTGGTGGAAAAGCATGGATGTGGGCAGTGGAAGAGCATGGATGTGGGCGGTGGAAGAGCATGGATGTGGGCGGTGGAAGAGCATGGATGTGTGAGGGTGGAAGAGCATGGATGTGGTCAGTGGAAGAGCATGGATGTGGGCAGTGGAAGAGCTTGTATGTGGGCGGTGGAAGAGCTTGGATGTGGGTGGTGGAAGAGCATGGATGTGGGCAGTGGAAGAGCTTGGATGTGGGCGGTGGAAGAGCATGGATGTGGGCGGTGGAAGAGCATGGATGTAGGCAGTGGAAGAGCATGGGTGTGGGCAGTGGAAGAGCATGGATGTGGGCAGTGGAAGAGCATGGATTTGTGATGGTGGAAGAGCATGGATGTGTGAGGGTGGAAGAGCATGGATGTGTGAGGGTGGAAGAGCATGGATGTGAGGGTGGAAGAGCATGGATGTGAGGGTGGCAGTGCATGGATGTGGATGGTGGAAGTGCATGGATGTTGGCGGTGGAAGAGCATGGATGTGTGAGGGTGAAGTGCATGGATGTGGGCGGTGGAAGATCATGATTGTGGGCAGTGGAAGAGCACGGATGTGGGCGGTGGAAGAGCATGGATGTGGGCGGTGGAAGAGCATGGATGTGTGATGGTGGAAGAGCATGGAAGTGGGTGGTGGAAGAGCATGGATGTGGGCGGTGGAAGATCATGGATGTGGGCAGTGGAAGAGCATGGATGTGGGCAGTGGAAGAGTATGGATATGGGCGGTGTAAGAGCATTGATGTGAGCGGTGGAAGAGCATGGATGTGGGCGGTGGAAGAGCATGGATGTGTGAGGGTAGAAGAGCATGGATGTGTGAGGGTGGAAGAGCATGGATGTGGGTGGTGGAAGAGCATGGATGTGGGCAGTGGAAGAGCATGGATGTGTGATGGTGGAAGAGTATGGATGTGGGTGGTGTAAGAACATTGATGTGGGTGGTGGAAGAGCATGGATGTGGGTGGTGGAAGAGCATGGATGTGTGAGCGTGGAAGAGCATGGATGTGGGTGGTGGAAGAGTATGGATGTGGGCGGTGGCAGAGCATGGATGTGTGAGGGTGGAAGAGCATGGATGTGTGAGGGTGGAAGAGCATGGATGTGGGTGGTGGAGGAGCAGGGATGTGTGAGGGTGGAAGAGCATGGATGTGGGCAGTGGAAGAGCATGGATGTTGGCGGTGGAAGAGCATGGATGTGGGCGGTGGAAGAGCATGGATGTGTGATGGTGGAAGTGCATGGAAGTGGGTGGTGGAAGAGCATGGATGTGGGCGGTGGAAGATCATGGATGTGGGCAGTGGAAGAGCATGGATGTGGGCGGTGGAAGAGTATGGATGTGGAAAGTGGAAGATCATGGATGTGGGCAGTGGAAGAGCATGGAAGTGGGCGGTGGAAGAGCATGGATGTGGGCAGTGGAAGAGCATGGATGTGGGCAGTGGAAGAGCATGGATGTTGGCGGTGGAAGAGCATGGATGTGGGCGGTGGAAGAGCATGGATGTGTGATGGTGGAAGAGCATGGAAGTGGGTGGTGGAAGAGCATGGATGTGGGCGGTGGAAGATCATGGATGTGGGCGGTGGAAGAGTATGGATGTGGAAAGTGGAAGATCATGGATGTGGGCAGTGGAAGATCATGGATGTGGGCGGTGGAAGAGCATGGAAGTGGGTGGTGGAAGAGCATGGATGTGGGCGGTGGAAGATCATGAATGTGGGCGGTGGAAGAGCATGGAAGTGGGTGGTGGAAGAGCATGGATGTGGGCAGTGGAAGAGCATGGATGTGGGCGGTGTAAGAGCATTGATGTGGAATGTGGAAGAGCATGGATGTGGGCGGTGGAAGAGCATGGATGTGGGTGATAAAGTTTGACTATGAGTTGTTGATTGTTGTGATTATGAATGATGGAGAGATGTTGTTGTGAGCAATGGAATGCATGATTGTAGGTAATGAAACGTAAAGGTGTGAGGGCTGGTTGAAAGTGTAATGGTCGATGTGGTTGAGGTCGGAGGGGAGATGCTGTCATGAAGGAACGGAAGTCGTGGTTATGGGTGATGTGGTCGTACTTGACAAAGGGATGAGGTTGTTCGAGGCAGCAAAGCATGGCTGAGTGATGGAGGCAAATGTTATGGTCATGGAGAGAGAATGTACTTGAGAGAGACATGTGGTTAGATATGATGGGACAGACATGATTGTAATTGACGGAAGGACACGGTCGATCCTCCAAACAGCTACATCATCGAGTTGCTAACCTTCCCGTGTGTCCACCGGGGATAGAGCCCCCACGCTCAGCCACAACATCCCCCAGATGCTCAGGATGAAGACCCCCGTAGGTGCCGCCATGGCCGGAGGTGCAGGAGGAAGGGGAGGGGAAGTGGGGGAGTGGGCTTTGGGCAGGGTGTGGATGGGTGGAGACACGAGTCTGCAAGGACAGACAAACGGGATTCACAAGAAGCCTCTCGTGGAGTCTCTCCGGAGCAAGAACGCAATCCAGGGGGCGCTTCCTCCGACGTTCTCCCGAAAAATCCTTTTGCATAAGACGATGTCAGCGTGAGCTGGAGATTCTCTCGCGGAGAGACGGCGCGAACTCGGCACGACGCCCGGCTTAATGCAAAGAGTACCTGGACGCGCGCACCTGGAGAGGTGCGCGACCGGCAGCGACGTGAGCGCAGCGCCCGACGGGACGGCAATGAGAGCGGGCGGTTCGGAAGGCAAACAAAAGCCGCCGCCTGCACTGCAGCTATTGGCTCAGGATTTGGAGCGGGGGTCTAGGAATTGGGGTGGGGGCTGTCTGCGGGCAAGAAGGGGGTGACCGCGGCCATTCCGGCATTTTAAACATCGCTTCGAGACTCCCCCCCCCCCGCTCCCCCACCCCTCCCCAACACCCAACCGTGTGCCCGCTACCTGGGCTCCCTCCAAAGGGGTCATGGCAATTAGTCCGTCGGTCTTGCTCCCATGGTCAACGGGACTGGACCATCGATCAGCTGAAGGAAGCTCTCGTCGTTGGACGAATCGGGACCTTCAGTGCACATGAAGGACACTATCCTTAAATCAACGAAACTGTCTGAATTTCCCTCTCCAGACACACACACGTCCATTGTTTCACGAAAAATAATTAATTAATCAGATAAATTCCATTTAAAAAAAAACGTTTTTTTAATGAATCTTTCAAATCTCGTCAATTTCAGCGTTTCCACAAAACACTGATTCATGGGAAATGGTTTATTTGGATTCAAAATGACAAACTGAAAACTCCAATATGAATATTTCAGTAAAGTCCAATTCAGTAATCCCTGCTTTCCTTTTCTTTAAAAGTCAGATTATAATCCATCATTTTAGGAATCACATTGATCATGATCATTGTAATCAATAATTATCACAAAAGATGATTTTAACATTCTTAATTCTAAAAATCTGATTCTACAATTATGAAATCGATGATAAACCGATTGTTATTATGAAAAAATTTAATATACAGCAAATGCGATCGATCCTTAAACAAACATTCAAAGTTTGAACTCCATCGGTCTTACACTTCGTGCAACCTGGAAAGTTTCCTCAATGTCCTGGAATCTGCCAGACGAGGGTGAACAGGGATTCCAAATACCATAAACCATGGTATACAGTCGTTACCATGTTCCATGGTATAGTTACCACGCACCATGGTATAGTTACTGTGCACCATGGTATACTTACCATGCGCTATGGTATACTTACAATGTACCATGGTATTGTCACCACGTACCATGGTATAGTTACCGTGCACCATGGTATACTTAGCGTGCACTATGGCATACTTACCGTCCACCATGGTACAGTTGTATGGTATACTTACCGTACAAAGGACACGTACCATGGTATACTTACAGTGCACCATAGTATACTTACAATGTACCATGCTATTGTTACCGTGCACCATGGTATAGTTACCGTGCACCATTCTATTCTTGCAATGTACCATGGTATAGTTACTATGCACCATGGCATACTTAGAATGCACCATGGTACAGTTACCATGCATCATGGTATAGTTATCATGCCCCGTGGCATAGTTACCATGCATCATGGTATATAGTAGTAGTAGTAGTAGTAGTCGTAGTAGTAGTGGTGTAGTGGTGGTAGTAGTAGTAGTAGTCGTAGTAGTAGTCGTAGTCGTAGTAGTAGTAGTAGTAATAGTAATAGCAATAGTAATAGTAGTAGTAGTAGTCGTAGTAGTAGTAGTAGTAGTAGTAGTAGTAGTAGTTGTAGTAGTAGTAGTAGTAGTAGTAGTAGTAGTGTAGTGGTGGTAGTAGTAGTAGTAGTTGTAGTAGTAGTAGTAGTAGTAGTAGTAGTAGTAGTGGTGTAGTGGTGGTGGTGGTAGTAGTAGTAGTAGTAGTAGTAGTAGTAGTAGTAGTAGTAGTAGTAGTAGTGGTGGTGTAGTGGTGGTAGTAGTAGTAGTAGTAGTAGTAGTAGTAGTAGTAGTAGTAGTAGTAGTAGTAGTAGTAGTAATGGTAGTAGTAGTAATAGTAGTAGTAGTAGTAGTAGTAGTAGTAGTAGTAGTAGTAGTAGTAGTAGTAGTAGTAGTAGTAGTAGTATGAAGGCCCAAGGTTGTGCTTGGCATATGGCAGAGGCTGGACAGCACTAGTTTGCCACCATTTGTCCTTGAAGCCAAAGCAGCAAATTCCAGCACGGATGCAAATGCGGAACGGACAAAAGGAATTTTGTGATTGGTTTTATCAATTCAAACCTGAAAAGAGCACGTTAACCATAATGGGAATCAGAGCAAAGCTGACATTTCGGATGTTAGCCCTTCATCCTCTTACTCTAACAAAGGACACGCCCCTCTTACTCTGACAAAGGACACGCCCCTCATACTCTGACAAAGGACACGCCCCTCATGCTCGGACAAAGGACACGTCCCTCATGCTCTGACAAAACACGCCCCTCATGCTCTGACAAAGGACACGCCCCTCATGCTCGGACAAAGGACACGCCCCTCATGCTCAGACAAAGGACACGCCCCTCATGCTCAGACAAAGGACACGCCCCTCATGCTCTGACAAAGGACACGCCCCTCATGCTCTGACAAAGGACACGCCCCTCATGCTCTGACAAAGGACACGCCCCTCATGCTTCAACAAAACGAACACTCGAACTGTCTGCTTTACCTTGCTTCCAATGGCGGTTAGCATACCTTTGTCAACTTTCACTTGATAACACCTCTCCTTTTGATTTGTGCACCAACGCAGAGACCGACACTGACCTGAACAAAGTTTAGTGTTTATTTAGATTGTATGATATCCGTGGACTTCCAGTTAATGATAGTTATTTCCAACAATAACCATTTATAGTAAAAATTAATTACTTTTAGTGACATTTATAGTGACATCAATATCATCACTGGACCGTGACAGGTAAATCATCCATAATTTCGGAGAATCGAGTCTCATGTAAACGACACATTCCTCAATTTATCCACACAAACTCAGGTTCAAATCGAGGACAGAATGATGTCCTTTAAAAATAGGACCAACTGGACCTGTAGCTTATCTGGGCCTTCGCCTCATGTTGTAACCCAAATCTGGTGGCATTCTGACTTGTGGGTCTGGAGAAAGAGATTGTTTAAGGAATTTACTAAGTCGGCCATTTTGGCACACTTCCGGTCGTTTGACCGGAACTAGCTTCGCAATCCCCGTTACCAGTCAGGAGCGGATCCTTGCTGCCGAATTTCAGCTGGATCGGCCCAGCGGTTTGCCGCGAAAAGTTGAAATAGGAGATGGACGGACGGACAGAGCACGATGACAATACCTTATCTGGAATTCCATTTCCAGATAAACTAATAACAGAGTTGACAAAATCCCCCTAAAAAAAAAAAAATACCGAGAAGAAAAAGACGTAAAATATCATTGCGCAACCCTGGTTTTAGTATAATTTTGCTGTATGGAGTTAAAGGCCGCCAGTCGGCCATCTTTGGTGGGATGACAAAACAAAATCTTCTGCATATGTACACTCTCATGTATTGTCTTTGTGCCAAGTTTAAACAAAATTGGTCCATGGGTGTCTGAGAAATGACTGGGGATACGTTTAAGTAACAAAATGGCCGCCAGTCGGCCATCTTTGGTGGGATGACAAAACAAAATCTTCTGCACATGTATACTCTCATGTATACTCTCATGTATTGTCTTTGTGCCAAGTTTGAACAAAATTGGTCCATGGGTGTCTGAGAAATGGCTGGGGATACGTTTAAGTAACAAAATGGCCGCCACTCGGCCATCTTGGATCTAATCTCGAAAAAACAATGACGTGCATATGTACACCCTCATGTATTGTTGTTGTGCCAAGTTTGAACAAAATAGGTCAATACATCTCCGAGATATGGTTGCGGACGCATGGACGGACGGACGGACGGACGGACGAGACCCGATCCATATCCCGACTAAGTCCAACGGGGGCAAATAAACGGTATGGAGGACATTAAGCAACACAGGTCAAGGGACCACCTTGTCCACGGTGACATCGCAAAAAGATGGTGTCCAAAATTCACAAGATCCAAAGTCCAAAATACACGTTAAAGTCCACATTCCATGATGTGCTTGCGAAAGGGTTTATTAAATAAATAAAGTGTCTCAAAACCACATAAACAGGTGTGCGAGCACCTCCATCGTGTTCCAGCTCCAAAGAAGCTTCCTTATTACGATTTACACATTCAAGGCACAACTAACTGCCTCGACCTGCACGTTTCCCCTTGTGGATCGTTGTCTTTGGGGAAGATCTACGTCTGTCTTTGGAGGATTCTTTGGCGCAAAGAGGTTCCATAGTCTAGCAAAGTGTTATAGTGCATATGGTGTGCACATCACTCCCAAAAAGGTTATCAAAGGACAGGTAGGGAGCACACCTCCACCAGGCTGAACAGTTTACGTTTTGTATCCACTGATTGGCCCGAGCTGGATTCGGACCTGAACCAAAATCGAATCTGCTTGTTCGTGTCGCCGAACCGACTCATCCACTAAATCCGGCCATAACCTTTTGAAATATCCAGCTCACAAACGGATGGAGAAACAGGGTTAAAAGAACCTCCATCCACCTTGGGGTAACCAGACCAGGTAGGGTATGGGCAGGAGTGGAGGAGGATGAGGGAGAGGGGTTGGAGGGGGAGAGACAAATTAACACACCCTGTCTGGTACATATTTTGATCCATCTACACTTAAACGATGTATATGCTTTAAGTGCAAAGTAAAATGACTATGACGTCATCGTGCTATTGTAAATTGTCTCCATCGCGATTAGAATAAATACACTTCAAGGCCCGAGGCATCTATCTCCCGACGGCAGACACCACGGATTAGGTTGTCTCCGATGTACAAACAAGTCTTATTTGATCAGGACACATTCTCCACGAGGAAACAAAGGGATGAGTCGGGGATTCAAAAGATGATGGTTTGGGTTTGGCACCATCACTCACCGTCTCGTTATAAACTGCCCTCCTGGTGATGCTCCCCAATAGTGTCGCATTGTGAAGCGAACTATCATATCATAAATAATGCAAAACTACATGTCCTTGTGCAGTTTAACAATCATGGACAAATTAATGTTACCAATCTCAGGTAACTCGAGTGATACACGTAATCCGTATCAGGTAACTTGAGTGACATAAGGAATCGGTATCAGGTAACTAGTATTATGTAGGGAATCAGTATCGGATAACAAGAGTTATATGGGGAATCAGCATTAGGTAACGAGAGTAACATAGGGAATCAGTATCAGGTAACTAGAGTGATATAAGGAATCGGTATCAGGTAACTAGTATTATGTAGGGAATCAGTATCGGATAACAAGAGTTATATGGGGAATCAGCATTAGGTAACGAGAGTAACATAGGGAATCAGGATCAGGTAACTGGAGTGATATAAGGAATCAGTATCAGGTAACTACACTGATATGAATGAATTCGTATCAGGTAACTGGAGTGATATAGGAAATCAGTATCAGGTAACTAGAGTGATATAAGGAATCAGTATCAGGTAACTACACTGATATAAAGGAATTCGTATCAGGAAACTAGAGTGATATAGGAAATCAGTATCAGGTAACTAGAGTGATATAGGAAATCAGTATCAGGTAACTAGAGTGATATAGGAAATCAGTATCAGGTAACTAGAGTGATATAGGAAATCAGTATCAGGTAACTACACTGAAATGAATGAATTCGTATCAGGTAACTGGAATGATATAGGAAATCAGTATCAGATAACTGGAGTGATATGGGAAATCAGTATCAGGTAACTACACTGATATGAATGAATTCGTATCAGGTAACTGGAGTGATACAGGAAATCAGTATCAGTTAACTAGAGTGAGTGATATAGGAAATCAGTATGAGGTAACGATAGTGATATGGAGAATCAGTATCAGGTAAGTAGCGTGATATGGGAAATTAGTATCAGGTAACTTGACTGATAGAGGAAATCAGGTAACTAGTGATATAGGGAATCAGTATCAGGTAACTAGTGTTATATCGGGAATCAGCATCAGATAACGAGAGTTATCTCGAGAATCAGTATCAGGTAACTAGTTATATAGGGAATCAGTATCAGATAACTGGAGTTATCTCGAGAAGCAGTATCAGGTAACTAGTTATATAGGGAATCTGTATCAGATAACTGGAGTTATCTCGAGAATCAGTATCAGGTAACTAGTTATATAGGGAATCTATCAGATAACTGGAGTGCGATAGGGAATCAGTATCAGGTAACTAGTGTTATATAGGGAATCAGTATCAGATAACTAGAGTTATCTCGAGAATCAGTATCAGGTAACTAGTTATATAGGGAATCAGTATCAGAGAACTGGAGTGAGATAGGGAATCAGTATCAGGTAACTAGTTATATAGGGAATCAGTATCAGAGAACTGGAGTGAGATAGGGAATCAGTATCAGGTAATGAGAGTGATACAGGGAATCAGTATCAGGTAATGAGAGTGATACAGGGAATCAGTATCAGGTAATGAGAGTGATACAGGGAATCAGTATCAGCTAACTTGAGTGAGACAGGGAATCAGTATCAGGTAACTTGAGTGAGATAGGGAATCAGTATCAGCTAACTTGAGTGAGATAGGGAATCAGTATCAGCTAACTTGAGTGAGATAGGGAATCAGTATCAGGTAACTTGAGTGAGATAGGGAATCAGTATCAGGTAACTTGAGTGACATAGGAAATCAGTATCAGGTAATGAGAGTGATACAGGGAATCAGTATCAGGTAATTAGTGTTATATAAGTAATCAGTATCAGATAACTAGAGTTATCTCGAGAATCAGTATCAGGTAATGAGAGTGATACAGGGAATCAGTATCAGGTAACTAGTGTTATATAAGTAATCAGTATCAGATAATTAGAGTTATCTCGAGAATCAGTATCAGGTAATGAGAGTGATACAGGGAATCAGTATCAGGTAACTAGTGTTATATAAGGAATCAGTATCAGATAACTCGAGTTATCTCGAGAATCAGTATCAGGTAACTAATTATATAGGGAATCAGTATCAGGTGATGAGTGATACAGGGAATCAGTATCAGGTAACTAGTGTTATATAAGGAATCAGTATCAGATAACTCGAGTTATCTCGAGAATCAGTATCAGGTAACTAATTATATAGGGAATCAGTATCAGGTGATGAGTGATACAGGGAATCAGTATCAGGTAATGAGAGTGATACATGGAATCAGTATCAGATAACTGGAGTGAGATAGGGAATCAGTATCAGCTAACTTGAGTGACATAGGAAATCAGTATCGGGTAATGAGAGTGATACAGGGAATCAGTATCAGGTAACTAGTTATATAGGGAATCAGTATCAGATAACTAGAGTTATCTCGAGAATCAGTATCAGGTAATGAGAGCGATACAGGGAATCAGTATCAGGTAACTAGTGTTATATAAGGAATCAGTATCAGATAACTAGAGTTATCTCGAGAATCAGTATCGGGTAATGAGAGTGATACAGGGAATCAGTATCAGGTAACTAGAGTTATCTCGAGAATCAGTATCAGGTAATGAGAGTGATACAGGGAATCAGTATCAGGTAACTTGTGTTATATAAGGAATCAGTATCAGATAACTAGAGTTATCTCGAGAATCAGTATCAGGTAACTAGTTATATAGGGAATCAGTATCAGATAACTGGAGTTATCTCGAGAATCAGTATCAGGTAACTAGTTATATAGGGAATCAGTATCAGATAACTGGAGTTATCTCGAGAATCAGTATCAGGTAACTAGTTATATAGGGAATCAATATCAGATAACTGGAGTGAGATAGGGAATCAGTATCAGATAACTGGAGTGATATAGGGAATCAGTATCAGCTAACGTGAGTGACATAGGAAATCAGTATCAGGTAATGAGAGTGATACAAGGAATCAGTATCAGATAACTGGAGTGAGATAGGGAATCAGTATCAGCTAACTTGAGTGACATAGGAAATCAGTATCAGGTAATGAGAGTGATACAGGCAATCAGTATCAGGTAACTAGTCATATAATGAATCAATATCAGGTAACTTGAGTGATATAGGTAATTAGATTTCTCAAATTTATGCGCTTTCACTTGGATTTCAAGGGATGAAAATCTTGGTACAATTCAGTCTGTGTGACGGATATGTGATGCGATCAAATTATATCATTGAAATTGAAGATTCACAGAGAGACAAGAAATCATTTTTAAAAACTAAAACTGCCACTTTATAACTGATGGCAGTGATGACCGGTTTCCTCTGCCTTCCCGCTTTCATACAGCCCCGCGTTCATACAGCCCCGCTTTCATACAGCCCCGCTTTCATACAGCCCCGCTTTCATACAAGGTTTATGCTTCAAAACGTCATAGCTCCTAAACCATGTGACTTATGACATCATGGTTAGTGAACTTTTTGTTCGTCATGGGTATGCGATTGTGCCTCGATCTGTTCAGTCATTTGGGAGAAAATGGATTTTTAGTGGTTTTTCAGGCATCTCCCTTAAAACAATATGGCGGCCGAACCACGTGACATATGACACCATTATGATTATTATTTTTTGTGCATTAATTTATACCGAGATGATGCTCAAGAAATTTCATCCTGATCGGATGGTTTTTTTTTACTTGTCGAATTATGACGTCATAATGGAGGCACATATGACATCTTCATTCACATAAGTTATTCTGCATGGAGAGTTGTTTACAATAAGCCATGTCTCAATCTTTCCTATGCAGCACTTTTGGAGATATAGAGGTGCAAAGTTTTTCGGTTTTTCCAAGATGGCGCACGTACCACGTGACCTATGACGTCATAATTACCATAAAACATTCTGCAGGCAGAGGCGCTCCTGTGGTGAAAATTTCCTGTAAATCGGTCCAACTATTGCAGAGAAAAGGATTTTTAAAGCAAATAAATCTGGAAAATGGCTGTGGCACAATCAATTAGATGGCCTGGGAAGAAAAGGTGTTGTTGCCTTTCTTCTTCCAACAATAACGACTTCTGGCTTGCGGACCGAACAACCAATCATGTTGAAATTTTAAACATTTATTGCGCTTGATGACAACTACATTACATTAAAGTTTCAAGTCGATCAATGCAGCGTTTAAAGAGATAGAAGCTTTCTTACATTTTCGTTCAATCAATTATCTATTGCGGCCAAACCATGCGACTTATCGCAACTTCCCAAATAGCGTTTCAACTTGCCACATGGGGAACATTTCTTTAAAGTTTCTACTCGATATCTTCAAAAATTAGAGAGATAGGTTTTAAAATTTACGCTTTAAAACGTCATAACTCCTAAACCATGTGACCTATGACGTCATGATCTCTGAACTTTTTGTTCGTCATGAGCATGCGATTCTGCATGCAAAGTTTGGGCTCGATCTGTTTAGCCGTTTAGGAGAAAAAGGGTTTTTAGCGTTTTCCACGAAAAACAATGTGGTGCACGACAACGTATGACGTATGACGTCACATCCATGTGACGTATGACGTCGAATTTTTTTGCATGATGATTCTTTTTTCATTTAGGTCATGGGAAAAAATATATATATATTCATGGCATCAACGGTTATATTTGTCGAATTCTAACCTCGTAACGTGAGCACTATTAATATCCTAAATAAATATTTTTTGGGCCCATTGCAGAGTTCTTTAAAATTAACCATGACGCAATTTTTTCGCATTGAGCCATTTCGGAGATATAGAGGTGCAAAGTTTAACGGTTTTTTTTCCCCAAGATGACGCCATACCACGTGCTGCATGACGTCATAATTCACAGTAAAAAAATATTCTACATGTCTAGCCAATCACTTGGCGAAAATGTCAATCGGAACAACGGTTGCAGCGAACATTAATTTAAACGTTTTCGGACATGAAAAACAGGGACGGAAGAATAAGAAGAATAAACGATAGTAAAAACAATCGGTATTCCTCTACATTGTATGTAGAGGAAACCTAATAAACCAAAATTACTGATTTTAATACAGACCAGACCAGAGCATGACCCTTAGCCTCAGCTCGAATTAAGAACGAGGTAACAAGAGGTGAAGAAACTCCAGTAAATAAAGTCATGGACCCGTAAATTCAAATCACATTCACAGCCATACATCCCACATCTGCATTAATTTAAAATTCCAATGGTCATTAGGTCACGCCTTGTGAAGTTTCTGCAAAGTTTGTGCTTTCTAATGACCTTTGCTGCAAAATGAAAGGGCAAAATGACCTTTACATCAGATGTTTCCCACCATTTACCCAACTCATCAGCAAACATTTGATTTGCGAATTCGTAAATAAGATGTTATACGTATCGTGTGTCTGTGCATGTAATTCCTATCATTGGCAGAAGCATTAATAATGTATTAAATATATGCCCTGTGCTTGCTTTGTCACGTGGACAACACACAGCTGTAAGAGCGGCCCCTGCTGTGAGTATCACAACGTCACAAAACTTGGGTCCACAAAACTCCCCCATGGTGAAAAACGAACTATGGCCTTCAAAGAACTCCGCATGGTATGCTGAACGACAATCTGCGCAGGTAAACAAGGCGCTTTTCAACAAAGAGCTTGAAATCCCGGTCTGGACATTGGAGGGTCACGCAGGAATGAGAGAAATAGATTCCGAACAATAGATTGAGAAAACTACAATGGTGATATGATCGAGAACCTCATCTGGGCTGAAGAGTTTCTGCTTTGTATCCACTGATTGGTCATTTCTGGAACCGGCATGAACCAAAATCGAATCGTCTTCTTATTTTTGTCATCTACCCAACTTGTCCACAAAGTTTAGTCCGAATAATAACTTTTTAGTTCATAACTCTTTGAGATGTCGTGCTATATATCGTTTATAGCCCTAGTTCTCATTGGTAAAGATTCGCTTTTTAAAATTCTAGTATACATATTCTGATCTTCACCAAAATCGAATCAATTAGTCCTTGTCACACACTCGACATGTCCACAAAGTTTCATCTCCGTCCACAAATTTTTGAGATATCCTGCTATACATCATTTTTGGCCATATCACTCAATAGTGAAAAATCACTTTTAAAATTCTACTTGCTGGATCCGGGTCCGGATCTTCACCAAAATTGAATAGGCTATTCCTTGTCACACACCCAACCTGTCCAACAACTTTCGTCCATATCTGTCCACAACTTTTTGAAATATCCTGCGATGTATCGTTTTGGCCCTATTTCCCAATGACGAAGAATCACGAAAATTATAATAATTCTCATATCCGAATCCATATTCAGATCTTCGCCAAAATCGAATCAATTAGTCCTTGTCACACACTCAACATGTCCACAAAGTTTCATCCAAATCCGTCCACAACTTTTTGAGATATCCTGCTATATATCATTTTTGGCCATATCTCCCAATGGTGAAAAATCACTTTTAAAATTCTACTAGCTGGATCCGGGTCCGGATCTTCACCAAAATTGAATAGGCTATTCCTTGTCACACACCCAACCTGTCCAACAACTTTCGTCCATATCTGTCCACAACGTTTTGAAATATCCTGCTATGTATCGTTTTGGCCCTATTTCCCAATGATGAAGAATCACGAAAATTATAATAATTCTCATATCCGAATCCATATTCAGATCTTCGCCAAAATCGAATCTATTTGTCCTTGTCACACACTCAACATATCCACAAAGTTTCATCCAAATCCGTCCACAACTTTTTGAGATATCCTGCTATATATCATTTTTGGCCATATCACTCAATAGTGAAAAATCACTTTTAAAATTCTACTAGCTGGATCCGGGTCCGGATCTTCACCAAAATTGAATAGGCTATTCCTTGTCACACACCCAACCTGTCCAACAAGTTTCGTCCAAATCTGTCCACAACTTTTTGAAATATCCTGCGATGTATCGTTTTGGCCCTATTTCCCAATGACGAAGAATCACGAAAATTATAATAATTCTCATATCCGAATCCATATTCAGATCTTCGCCAAAATCGAATCTATTTGTCCTTGTCAGTCACCCAACCGGTCCACCAAATTTCATCCGAATCCGTCCACAACCTTTTGAGATATCGTGCTCACAAACATACAACCAAACAAGACAGACAGACAGACAGACACAAACAGGGTTGGAATCAATCTCCATCTACCTTTGGTGGCGTAGGGAACAATCGAATTGGACTGAACTTTTTTATCTACTACAGTATATAAGAGAGCTGTTGGTCTGTCTGTGTGTGTCTGTCTGTCTGTCTATCTGTCGCCATTTTTCTCAGAGATCGCTCAACGGATCTCCGTCAAACTTTCAGAGGTTCATCCGTGAGTGTCTGGGAGTGTTTAGGCCAAAAAAAAAAAGAAAATAAAAAAGTTGGTTTTTTGGGATTTGAAAAAAACCCAAAAAAAAAACGCTCAATTGTGCCGAAGCCTTTTTAAATTAATGACATTTATATACAAGTACACATTCGCATAAATAAATACAAAACAATCACCAGACATTTGAATACAAATAAAACAATTCCGGAAGTGTACGAAGTTGGTAGTGCAGCTTCCTCTTCTTCCTGATCGGTATCACACTTAACTCAGAAACGTGATGAACGATCAGCAGAAAATATTCAACGAAAAGGTAAAATGATGATTTGACATTTGTGATGGATTCGGATTTGGATGTAATTGCTCATTATATTTGCCCTCATTTCAAATTTGTTAATGTTTCTTTTTTGCTTGAGCAATGCCGGGTACTCCAGCTATAAACACTTATATACTTTACTCGGGGTACAAATACAATACAACTTTGTCTGGGGGTAACATAGGCTATGTGGCCGCGGCCTCATTCGGGGGTGTGGGGGACCAGGAGAGGGGCGTAAATTCTCCATGTAAATGTGTACCGTGTAGCGCCACCTGGTGATGGTGGCAGAGGGTATTACAATTTCCTTTTTTTACCTGGGCAACCCCGAGGTTAAAGCACTCTATGCACAGGTAGATTTTTTTCTCCTTCTCATAGCCCTCCGGCCTCCCCCAAAACGGAGGGGCCTCTCAAAACTATAGTACACAAAGATGTATGTGTAGTATCTATTTCCCCTCCCTCTCACCTCACCTCTCACATCCCCCCCCTCCCCCACCCGGCAAGTCCTGTTAGTTTATTATAAGGAATGAATATTATTGAGTAATCAATCTCAAGCTTCCCTCCAGGTCTTCAAGACAGCCGTTCACCACCATCGCAGATCATCCCTTATACAAAACCATGATCTTTTCTACCCCCGATAACCAACCCCCAATCTGACTACCTTCCACATTTCCAGTTTTTCCTTCCTGAGAGATTGCTTCCGTATTGTTCATTACCGCAGCCACCAAAGGTGGATGGAGGTTATGTTTTCACCCCTGTCTGTCAGTTCGTCTGTCAGTTCGTCTGTCAGTTTGTCTGTCAGTTCGTCTGTCAGTTCGTCTGTCAGTTCGTCTGTCAGTTCGTCTGTCAGTTCGTCTGTCAGTTCGTCTGTCAGTTCGTCTGTCAGTTCGTCTGTCAGTTCGTCTGTCAGTTCGTCTGTCAGTTCGTCTGTCAGTTTGTCTGTCAGTTCGTCTGTCAGTTCGTCTGTCAGTTCGTCTGTCAGTTCGTCTGTCAGTTCGTCTGTCAGTTCGTCTGTCAGTTCGTCTGTCAGTTCGTCTGTCAGTTCGTCTGTCAGTTCGTCTGTCAGTTCGTCTGTCAGTTCGTCTGTCAGTTCGTCTGTCAGTTCGTCTGTCAGTTCGTCTGTCAGTTCGTCTGTCAGTTTGTCTGTCCGTTTGTCAACAAGATATCTCAAAAGTTGTGGACGGATTCGCGAAATTTGGCATTGAGGTACCTTGTGTGACAAGGACGAAATGATTAAATGTTGGTGAAGATCCGGATTCGGCTAGTATAATTTTTAGGTGATTCTTCACCATTGGGCGATCGGGCCAAAATCGATACATAGCAGGATATCTCAAAAAGTTATGGACGAATTTGGACGAAATTTGGTGGAGAGGTTATGGGTGT
Source organism: Myxine glutinosa (assembly GCF_964187855.1). NCBI lineage: Eukaryota > Metazoa > Chordata > Myxini > Myxiniformes > Myxinidae > Myxine > Myxine glutinosa. The sequence continues at coordinate 178,830,194 of NC_136266.1, read as the reverse complement.
GAAACGCACTAATCGTTTCGATTTTGGTAAAGATCTGAATATGGATTCGGCCACAATAATTATTTAATTTTAAAGTGATTCTTCACCATTGAGAGATCGGGTGAAAAGCGATTTATAACATGATATTAAAAAAAGTTATGGACGAATTTGGACGAAATTTGGTGGAGAGGTTATGGGTGTGAAACGCACTAATCGTTTCGATTTTGGTAAAGATCTGAACATGGATTCGGCCACAATAATTATTTAATTTTAAAGTGATTCTTCACCATTGAGAGATCGGGTGAAAAGCGATTTATAACATGATATTAAAAAAAGTTATGGACGAATTTGGACGAAATTTGGTGGAGAGGTTATGGGTGTGAAACGCACTAATCATTTCGATTTTGGTAAAGATCTGAACATGGATTCGGCCACAATAATTATTTAATTTTAAAGTGATTCTTCACCATTGAGAGATCGGGTGAAAAGCGATTAAATAACATGATATTTAAAAAAAGTTATGGACGAGTTATGAATAAACTTGGTGGATCAGTTGGTTAGATGACGAGAACAACCCGATTCGATTTTGGTTCAGGTCCGAATCCAGATCCAGCCTATCAGTGGATACAAAACGTAACCTGTTCACCAGGTGGAGGTATGCTCTCTACTGAGTGCCATGCTAGTTTTGTTCTGTTACATCCCGATGCGTTCAGTGTTCTCGCTCTTCCATGAGCCTTGAACCTGTATACAAAGAAAGTCAAAACAACAGCAAACAGCAAGCAATCCTTGCTGATAATAATATCACCCAAAAGTCTTTTTCTGATGGAATTATAAAAGAGGCAAAAATGGGCAATGCCAGCAATAAAAGGGACTGCTTCAATGGCCGGATATGTGGAGTGGACCAGAGTGCTGGCCTCGAAGGCCTGCGCTGCATTCTACTTACGGCAATCCTCTTCATCAGAGCCATCGGGACAATCGAAGTCCTCGTCACACTCCCAGTTGTGCGGAATGCAGTCTTTGTTGGTGCACGTGAACATGTTTCCCAAACATGGAGCATCTGCTGGGCACAAAGCGCAAGTGTGAGCAAACGGTCATCTCCCAATGGAGTCGGGGTCGCGAATCGTAAACCCCAAACGCTTCCGACCGTTTGCCTTGCAGAAACGATCTTTGACATCCAATCGATTTTAAAGTGAAAATACTTACCCTGGCTTATTTGGTGCAGGTAGGCAATACCTTGAGTTTGGTTTCAATGATGTCCTGCATGGCAATGTACGAGTATAATAATGGCTGCTGGGACAACAAGGCTGACATTTACATACCAATGGAGGTTTCCTCCTGGATGCCGCCATCTGTTAAAACTATAGTTAGAATCTTTATTGGTCTAGTTCACCATTTCTAATACCAGTGGAGTGAAACAGAAATGGAAAATGAGCAATAAGAGTTCTCTTACAAGGAACCTCGATGCAGGAGGAGGCCATTAGGCCCATGGAAAGCCTGCTCCATTCTTACCCACCTAAAGTCTTTGGTATAACTCGGTCGGGGTTCAAACCACGAACCTCACAGACTCGTCAGGTTCACGATGTTAACAAACATAATTTCGTTCAAAATTTTGGGAGATTAGCAAACCTGTACATTTTTGGAATCTTCAGAGCATGGAAAATCCGAAAATCAATGTTGACATTTGCACAGACACCTGCATGGCCGCCATTTTGGCTTTTCAAAATGGCCGCCATAAAATACATATTTTACGCAATCTCGGCTTCTAGTCAACCTAGAGACTTAATTAAATATGCTAATCCTATGTTTTCTGGGTCAAGGAATCCAATAAAGGCCTCAAAATAGTGCTCAGGATGATAGAAAAGCAACAAACAAAGGTGATTGAAAACCATTGTCTTTATATTTGTGATATAACTGTATTACATAATACATGATATTGCAAGTCCTTTGAAGTTATAGGTATGGGTTTATAAAGCAAGATAGCAGCCTTGTTAGTGTCAGATTGAACTATAAGTCCTATACACAGGATCTACGAGGTCTATACCGTTCAGGAATATGCTTTTCCAGATCTTCATCACTGTCCTGAGTGTCATTTTCTCAAACGTGTCTACGCAATGTAAACATTAATTTTTGGATTCCTCATCCTCTGAATAATCCAAAAATGTATAGTTTTGCTAATCTCCAAAATTTTTGAACGAAAAAACATAGTGAACCTGACTAGACTCAGAGCAAATGCTCTAACCCATCAGCTCCCAAACTTTTTTGTCCATGACCCCAAATTTTAAATCGTGTTCACCTCCCACGACCCAAATGGTACCGGTACCCACAACCTACCATAAAAAATTGTCGGAGGAAACGCTTTCAACGTGAAAACCCCCCTCTCAAAAACCAGGATTTAGAAGAAGTGGGAAAGCTGCCAACATTTGAATACGGTATACCATTGTCAGATCATGCGGCACGTAGTCATCCGCGATCCATCAGAAGGTCTCTGCGATCCAAGTGCGGGTCTTCACGACCCTGGGTTTGGGAACCCCTGTTCTAACCATTACACTACTGATTCTGGTGTTAGGAACAAAGTAGCTAATAGCAACATTCACAACAATCTAGACAATTCGCAAAACTCTCGAGATTATTTCACATAAATAACATTTTAAAATTCTAAATTTGTCCTATTCTTTAAAAAAGGCGAAAAAAAAGAGGCTAAATTTGTCCTATTCAGGCCTACCAGTGTCATAGTGTTGGGTAGGAGTCAACCCCACAACCCAATTTATAGCTCTCATGCAGTCGACTAGGCCAACGTGAAATATGACCAATTCCATAGGATTTTGCAAGCACGACCTAATTGATTCATCGCAGCAGGAGAGCGACGAACAAGGAGTGAAACCTCAGCTCGCACAAGGTCATAAGTCAAATCATCAGCACATACTAATTTATAAAAATGATAAAAGGGATGTTCTGCTTGGCTCACCGAGACTCAGGGAAGGGCCAACGCCACTCTCTGGAGTGAGGCCATCATCAACGCACAAAAAAAAGGAACCCGATGGAGGGAATGACCCATGATGTCATAGGTTATTCATACATCTGTATTGCCGTCAGATTCGATGAATGAAGAAACTACTCAAAGTCTCCACATCAGCAGCGTGCATGATCTCTCCGTTGCCGGTGGACCGAACGAGGGGTGGTGAGCCAGAAGTCCAGACGTTCCTCGTCATTGTGTTTTATGGGGGGCATGGGGGTTCTAAGCCATTAGGCACCAAATCACAAAGCAAAAGTTAAACTTAAGAAAAGGCAGATAAAAGGGCAGCCATAAATTTGGAATACAAAATAAACCATCACAAATATTATGACTAAACCCAAGGAAAAAGTGTGCCCCAGCTGCACTCCATTATGGCGCATGACCTGGAATTGCTGTACAAAGCTCATAAAACAAATGCTGTTTGGGATTGGTCAATTGCGTATATACAATCGCGTATCAACACAAAAAAGAACGGATCCATTTGCCAAAACCCGACTTTTAAAGACTAAAACAAGCATTGGCCATTTTAATGGCTAGTCCGCATTTTGGTCATTTTCCCATCTGAACACTGCTTGTACTTCATGATGCTGGTGTCCCAGTTTCAAATCTCATCCACTGTGTTGATTTGTTCATTAACCCGAATTGTCCTAATTCATGTACAAATCGGCTGATGTTTATTAATGTCCTTTAGGCAGGGCCCTTAGGGATATTTTGGGGTCGTTTGGTCCAAATTCTTCCAAAAGCACCAAATTTGGCCCAGATGTTGCCCATGCCATACTCTTTCGATTTTTGACAGGCGCCAAGACGGGCGCCCCCCCCCCCCCCTCGGGGGACCCATATTGGCGAAATACTAAATGGCCGCCACCCGGATTAGAGGAAAATCAGTTAAATAACCAAAAGGGTTGGAATCATGTATGATACCACTTTTCAGGGGTTTTCGAGGTCGAGGAATCCAATTATGATGTTATTTTGATGATTCGAGGTCAAGGTCAACCCTCAAGGTCATCTTAAAGGTCATTTTTGAGTCAAACATGTCGGTTTTTGAGGTTTTGTCAAGATTTACGCGAGGTTCACCATTTTACGTTTCTGGGTTGGGTAATCGAACTCTGACCTTATTTTTTGACAATTAGAGGAAATATTTACATGTCTATTTCCTAATTTTCAGGCATATGCAGTTCATCAGTCTAATTACAAAGGTACGGATTTTGATGTTTTATGAACTGTATGCCATATCCTTGTGTTTAATTTTTGTGCGATCATGATCCGGGTTCATGTATACATGATTGTATACACGTCATAAATATGACGTCATAGGTCATGTGACCTGGCGGCCATTTTGGATTTTATGAAAACCTTAAAAATGGATCCCTGCCTTCATTTTTCGATCGATTCATTTTGAACTTTGACCACTTATAGTACGCCATGTGATTGGATGCGTATCCTAATTATGACGTCATAGGTCAGGTGACATGGCGGGATGGACCGGTATGGTCCCCGGATCATACCGCCCTTGGCGCCCGTCCAAAATCGAAAGAGTATGGCATGGGCAACATCTGCGCCAAATTTGATGCTTTTGGAAGAATTTGAACCAAAATATCCCTAAGGGCCCTGACTACTTGTTCTGCAGGAATTCCATGTAGAAGTTCTTCCATAAGCCTCAAAACACTCGGGAAAACATTTTAGATTTAGTTCTCTGATGTAGTTAAGAAACAAAACTTTCTAAATCAGATAGTGTTCCGAACTTTGAGGGAAAGCAGAACAAGTTGGTCCTCATTACAGAGATTACAATGAATAAACACTAAGCAAGCACATAAAACATATACAGTAGGCCTATATGATTTAAACGGATCTACGGAGAAGGCAACATGGCGGCAGTCGAGTCTGTCCTGATTTACAGAAGTGAAACATGGATCCATTATGACCCACGAGAAGGGACTTGACGGATGCTAGACAGACAGTACCTACAGGACTTCTTCGTTCAGCTTTCAATGTCCATTGATCTGAGCAAAAGACAAAAAAAAAGCTTTAGGGTTATCTTCCAAGTTAAAATTGGAAGAAGACATCTCAGGTTTGCTGGACACTCCTACTGCCGCAAAACGAACCTGTTTCCAATGTTGTACTGTGCACAGCTAAACATGGAAGGCCAAAGTGGGGCAGACTGGCTGTCGACTACATCAACATGTTGAATAAGGATATGTGCCTGCAGACAGAGGAATTGCACCCAGCAATGCTTCATCGAGAGGACTAGAAGCGATAAGGATCAATGTTATCTGAGTTTGGCTGAAGAGTTGACTTAGTAAGAAGAAGAAGAAGGAAATTGATGCAGCAGCAGATTTACTGTCTGATGGGTTCTGTCATCATCCATTACATCCACCACCAAAGGTGGACGAAGGTTATGTTTTCCCCTGTCGGTCTGTCTGCAGTGTCTGCAGGATATCTCAAAACGTTATGGACAGATTCGGACAAAAATTGGTGCAAGGGTTGGGTGTGCGACAAGAACCACCTTCAGAGGCCATTTTTACCAGCACATCAGGGGTTGGCCTTTTTCGGGCACCGTGGTCCCCTTTTTGAAGCAATGTTTTATCACCGGATGCCCTTCCTCCCACCAACCCTGTTAGTCGCCTCTTGCGACACACAGGGAATTGCCAGTGAACTGGTGCTCAACTTGCCGACCTTGGAGGGATGATCAGGCTGAGTCAACCCCCCGGGTGTTAATTCACCGATTGAGCAGGATTCGAACCCAGGATCCTAGGATCCCAAGCCGGCACCCTAACCGCTAAGCCGGCACCCTAACCGCTAAGCCGGCACCCTAACCGCTAAGTAGGCACCCTAACCGCTAAGCCGGCACCCTAACCGCTAAGCCGGCACCCTAACCGCTAAGCCGGCACCCTAACCGCTAAGCCGGCACCCTAACCGCTAAGCCGGCACCCTAACCGCTAAGCCGGCACCCTAACCGCTAAGCCGGCACCCTAACCGCTAAGCCGGCACCCTAACCGCTAAGCCGGCACCCTAACCGCTAAGCCGGCACCCTAACCGCTAAGCCGGCACCCTAACAGCTAAGCCGGCACCCTAACAGCTAAGCCGGCACCCTCACCGCTAAGCCGGCACCCTAACCGCTAAGCCGGCACCCTAACCGCTAAGCCGGCACCCTAACCGCTAAGCCGGCACCCTAACCGCTAAGCCGGCACCCTAACCGCTAAGCCTGGGTGTGCAACAAAGACGTATTGATTCGATTTTGGCAAAGCTCCGGATCCATATCCGGATACGAGGATTATTGTATTTTCTAAGTAATTCTTTACCATTGAAAGATGGGGCCAAAGACGATATATGGCACGATATCTCAAAAAGCTATGGACGGATTATGACAAAACTTGGTGGATGAGTTGGGTAAGTGACAAGAAGAAGCCGATTCGATTTTGGTTCCATTCGGGATGCAGATCCAGCCTAGTCAGCTATCAAGGGCAATTTTCCAGGCTGATGGATCGTTGATGTATGATAAGAACAGAATAGGTCCCACGATGCTATCACCAAGGTGTCTCCACTGGATGTTTTACCATGTACGATAAACCACTCACACCACTATTGAAAAGAGGCCGTGTGCAATGGTCAAATGGATTTTCACAACTTTATATCAACACGAGCCCCGGAATTATGGTGAGAGAGAAGGTAATATGCTTTCAAGAGCAAAACACCGTTTGCTTGTAAAAAGAAAACCAGCAATCCATGACAACAGGAGACCCGAAATGCACCTCCGTAGGCAAGGAACGGTGTGATATTTTGTCACTGGCACTGGATATGCGCAAGTACCTGCTGTCCTGTCTTTGGGATGGCATACTACAATGTGGAATTGTCTACAAAAAGGAAAATAGTGTCTCAAGGGTGACAGAGAGGTGGTTTTTGTGCATCAGGAACAAAACCAGCACCAAGGTAGAGAGGAAGTAGGGAAGGAAATGTAGTGACCTGCAAGGAATCGTAGGAGGGTTGGGTTAGGTAAGAGTCATGCAGGAAGTAGAACAGATCGTGTGTAAGGATGATGGGATGACATGGCTGCTTGGGTGATGACTCATTGCTACCTTGAGGCCCTCAATTCTCCACTGGGAGGGATGAATGGATATCATCGAGAACTCATCAAATGAATTCACCTTTTGATTTCCATAGTCATCACCTGGAAGAGGTTCAGTCTCATGCGTATCTAATCCTCACCGTCAGCCGTGACCTCTCCTGTGCCAACAATATAGCAAAGCTGGACACCAAAGACGGCTGAAAACTGGGAATCATCAATCTTGGAGTACTTCAGTCTTCAAGGCCTTTGTTTGTATCTCAATGGAGAACTGCTCTCTCTTATGAGATGGTGCCCCAGCACCACATCTTTATTTTTGGATTCTGTGGAATCTAAAGCTCTCAACATTTTCGGCATCATGAGGAGGCTGAAGCAAAAGGTCTGAACTGCCCTCACATTGCAGACAGGTCCGCACTTGCATGTCTTGTGGTCTCTCAGCTCCCCGACTCCCCGACTATCCCCAGCTTCACCAGGACGCTTGCATCCCTCCAGCAACTCCTTCCTGGAAAAACGCATCACCCCCATCTCTTTCTCCCATTTGTGGAACGGCTTTCCAGAGACAGTTGAATAGCTCTCTTCCCCTACAGGGCTTCAAGTACCAGCATCTCATGCCAACCCACCATCCCTACGCATGATCTGTAGTACCTCCTGCATGAATCCTACCTAACCCAACCCTCATACAACTCCTTGCAGATCACCACATTTCCTTCCCTACTTCCTCTCTTTTTTGTTCATTCATTTCCTTGCTTGTTGTGTTTAAGTGCAAACTCTGAGGAAGGAAACAGGTGGGCTTGGGAGGGGAAAATAGATTGAAGAGAATGTGGAAGTTGATTCCAAACGCGGGGAAAAAAAGGAAGGAATGAGTGAAGGTGAGCAGTGATTATCTGCAATATTCTGAAACTTACACCTTAACTTGTCTCACTCATCATTATAATGTTTCACGTTGCTACCCAAGGCTAGCAGGTAGACAGGTATGAGTTTCTACAAAGACAAGTGGCTATAACGCACAACAGTGAAGTGTCGAGCAGCTGAAAAATTCACCCTTGGCCTTGCTGTTTGTGTCCAAACTTGCTGTTCTGTGTCCAAAACTAGTCAATGCTAAAAATGGCACCAGTGAAAGGATTCTCACAAAAGACTCCAAAGCGAAAGCTCATGGTTGAAATATAAACTTTCATTAAGTTTGGACTTCATCACATCATTGAGGAGAAACTTACAGGAATTGGCCTTTTATCTGGTCAAGGTTCCCACAGAAAAACATGGTTTTTAACTGGTGGAGAGCAAGCTTTCATAAAATGGTGAAATGTTCAAAGAAACCATAATATTATCGGACAACCCGTATTATTATATGTGAGGTTTGGTAGGCAACTGTCATGTTCTTTTCATGTCAATTCGCACCAGTTATGGTACGAATCAGCAGGGAAATGTGAAAATTCTTCCGAGTTAAAAATAGTTCAAGGGACACTGACTCTCAGAAGAGAAGCACAGCTTGGTCCAAATACATGTCCAGCAGAGGACAAGCGCGTGTGTGTGTGTGTGTGTGTGTGTGTGTGTTTGTGTGTGTGTGTGTGTGTGTGTGCCTGTGCGCGTGTGTGTGCGCGTGTGTGCATGTGTGCGCGTGTGTGCATGTGTGTGCATGTGTGTGCACGTGTGTGTGTGTATGTGTGTGTGTGTGTGTGTGTGTGTGTGTGTGTGTGTGTGTGTGTGTGTGTGTGTGTGTGTGTGTGTGTGTGCCTGTGCGCGTGTGTGCGCGCATGCCTGTGCACGTGTGTTTGTGTGTGTGTGCGTGTATGTGTGTGCACGTGTGTGTGTGTGTGTGCGTGTGTGTGTGTGTGCCTGTGCACGTGTGTGCGCGCGTGTGCATGTGTGTGCGTGTATGTGTGTGTGCGTGTGTGTGCGTGTGTGTGCATGTGTGTGCACGTGTGTGTGTGTGTGTGTGTGTGTGTGTGTGTGTGTGTGTGTGTGTGTGTGTGTGTGTGTGTGTGTGTGTGCCTGTGCACGTGTTTGTGTGTGTGTGCGTGCACGTGTGTGTGTGTGTGTGTGTGTGTGTGTGTGTGTGTGTGCATGTGCGTGTGCGTGCGCGTGTGCGCATGTGCGCGCGTGTGCACCAAGTAAGTAAGCGACAGCATCTTCAGTGGTTAGAATTCTCCACAACACGGCATGTAGCAAACCAGTACCGAGCAGATAGCTCGATCGAGCATTCGCTTGGTCCAGCCGAAGGAATGAAATCTTCTTCAATGTGAGTTTCGTGTGTCCTTCCTTCCCAGAAATTGCCAGACTCGTCTGCAGCAGTTCACCGATAACTCCCAAAAGAGGAGCTGTCTGGGGTTACGCGAGACGTTCATCATGGCAACATCTCCTGCCCAACAAAGCCAGATGGAGGCAAGGGATCTTCCGATGTCCGAGATGTTTGCACGATTGAGCAATTCCTTCCTGGTGACATAATAGTTGTAATTCATCCTGACGATGGCGCACGAATTATGCTAATGCAATCGACGGAGGGTCTCTTGGGTAGGGTTCAAGACTCTGGATCATACAGCAAGAGACAGCATGATGGCCTTGCATACTACAATTATTGTACATGGTGCAATGTCATGGGAGCTCCAGAGGAAGTTAAAGGCAGACAAAAACTCCGGATGCAGTTTGAAGTCAAAGTTCAAAATGAACAGAACAGTCTGTGGATATTGTGGAAGATACATGAACAGATCTATTGGACATTCTACCATCGAGTACGGTCCATAATAGGAAGGGCACCACGAGATTGCTGGCAGCTTTCAACACTGATTCTGTCTTTGAGGTATTACTGTGGAAACCAAACAGTTAAGAGACAGATGAGAATCGGGTTAAGCAACTTCTGAAAGTCTGTGGATGTATTTCGATGAGGGCAATCATCAGCGTAGTGGGCATACCCGCATGTGGCAGGTACAGTCACGTGAAAAAGTAAGTACACCCCATGTAAAGTTTTGACTTTTTCAACATATTTCAACATACAGCTATTTGATCTTCATTTCACCAATATTGATAGATAAAGGTGATATAATATAACAAATATCATGAAACATTTACATTTTGTAGTCCATTGTATAATTTAAATAAACATAAATGCAAATTTTGCATGTGGAAAAGTAAGCACACCCTTGGCTCTAATAGGTGGCATTGCCCCCTTTGGCAGAAACAACCTCAAGTACGCGTTTCTTATTACTGTCTACCAGTCTCTGACATCGACTGGGAGAAATTTTTGCCCACTCCTCCACGCATAATTCTTTCAGCCGTGCGATGTTTGAGGGGTTTCTTGCATGCACAGCTCATTTCAAATCCCCCCAAAACATCTCGATGGGATTTAGATCCGGGCTTTGACTTGGCCATTCCAGAACCCTCCATTTCTTTCTTTTCAGCCATTCCTTGGTGGATTTACTGGTATGTTTAGGGTCATTGTCATGTTGCAAGGTCCACCTTCGGTTGAGCTTCAACTTTCTGTAAGATGGCCTCACATTATCCTCAAGCATCCTCTGGTACAATGAAGAATTCATAGTGGATTATATGATGGTGACTGCCCAGGCCCTGATGCAGCAAAGCTGTCCCAAACCATAATATTTCCACCACCATGCTTTGCAGTTGGTATCAGGTTCTTGTGGTCAAATGCTGTCTTTGGTTTTCGCCAAACATGTCTTCTGGTACTGTGGCCAAATAGCTCTACCTTTGACTCATCTGTCCAGAGCACATTGTTCCAGAAGTGCTGGTCTTTGCCTAGGTGTTTATTGGCAAACTTTAGTCTTGCCCTGATGTTCTTTCTGGACAGCAAAGGTTTCCTCCTGGCACACCTCCCATGTAGATCAAATTTGTGCAGCCTCTTTCCAATGGTAGACTCGTGCACTTTGACATCCACAGTGGCAAGAGCTACTTGTAGGTCCCGTGATGACATTCTGGGGTTCTTATAGACTACTTTCAGCATCTTGCGGTCTGCTCTCGGGCTGAACTTGCTGGGGCGGCCTGGCCTGAACAAGTTGGCAGTTTTTGGAATCGTCTCCACTTGTAGATGATCTTCTGGACAGTCGAAGGATTGATTTCAAATTGTTTGGAGATCTTTTTAAAGCCCTTCCCAGACTCGGAGGCATCTATAACCTTCTTTCTGAAGGCCTCAGAGAGCTCTTTTGATCGAGGCATGGTGACGCCGCACACTTCAACAACAAAGAGCAAACCAAACTAAATGTCTGAGATTTAAATAAGACAGGTTCCTCCAAGATCCTCTCTAACGATGTTCTAATCATTTGCACCTGAGCTGGTGCACCTGATTCTAATTTTATGTATTTGAAGTAGTGATAAATGTAGGGGTGTACTTACTTTTTCCACACGCGAAATTTGCATTTATGTTTATTTAAATTATACAATGGACTCCAAAATGTAAATGTTTCATGATATTTGTTATATTATATCACCTTTATCTATCAATATTGTTTAAATGAAGATCAAATATATTTTTCAACATGTTGAAATATGTTGAAATATGTTGAAACATATTTCATATTTCAACATGTTGAAATATGTTGAAAAAGTCAAAACTTTACATGGGGTGTTCTTACTTTTTCACGTGACTGTATATATATATACTAGCTGAGGTACCCGGCTTCGCCCGGGTTGAATAAGAATAAGACAAATATATGATGAAAAGAACATGTATATTTTAGAGCAATATCACAGTACATTTCCTACATGACGTTTTGTCAATTTTCAATTTCTCAAAACCTCTTGGTATACAACATTTCTGGTTTTCTTACTTGGTGCCAAGACATAAAGATTGCTTGGTTTTCCAACCCTCGAGCAGCCCACGTACAGCTGGCCATGGGAAGTACCCGGCATTGCCGGGCGGGGGAAGGGAGGGGAGGAGGAAGGGGAGGGGAGGGGAACGGGGGGGGTGGGGAGGATAGGGTGGGGAGGGGAGAAGAGGGGGGGAGGGGAGAAGAGGGGGGGAGGGGGAGAAGAGGAGGGAGGGGGAGGAGGAGAGGAGGGAGGGGGAGGAGGAGAGGGGAGGGGGGAGGGGGAAGGGGGAGGGGGGAAGGGGGAGGGAGGAGGAGGGGAGGGGGGGAGGGGGGAGGTGAGGGGGGAGGGGGAGGGGAGGGGGAGGGGGGAGGGGAGGGGGGAGGGGGGAGGTGAGGGGGATGGGAGGGGAGGGGGAGGGGTGAGGGGAGGGGAGGGGGAGAGGGAGGGGGGAGTGGGAGGGAGGGGGAGGGGAGGGAGGGGGAGGGGGGTGAGGGGGGAGGGGGAGGGGGAGGGCAGTGGGAGGGGGGAGGGGGGAGGGGAGGGGAATGGGGGAGGGGAGTGGGAGGGGGAGGGGGGGCTTCGCCCGGGTTGAATAAGAATAATACAAATATATGATGAAAATAACGTATATTTTAGAGCAATATCACAGTACATTTCCTACATGACGTTTTGTCAATTTTCAATTTCTCAAAACCTCTTGGTGTACAACATTTCTGGTTTTCTTACTTGGTGCCAAGACATAAAGATTGCTTGGTTTTCCAACCCTCGAGCAGCCCACGTACAGCTGGCCATGGGAAGTACCCGGCATTGCCGGGCGGGGCAAGGGAGGGGAGCAGAATGGGGAGGGGAGGGGAACGGGGGAGGAGGGGAGGAGAGGGTGGGGAGGGGAGAAGAGGGGGGCAGGGGAGAAGAGGGGGGGAGGGGAGAAGAGGGGGGGAGGGGAGAAGAGGAGGAAGGGGGAGGAGAGGGGAGAAGAGGAGGGAGGGGGAGGAGGAGGGGGGAGGGGAGGAGGATGGGGAGGGGAGGGGAACGGGGGGGGAGGGGAGGAGGATGGGGAGGGGAGGGGAACGGGGGAGGAGGGGAGGAGAGGGTGGGGAGGGAGGGGAGGGGGGAGGGGGAGAAGAGGGGGGAGGGGAGAAGGGGGGGAGGGGAGAAGAGGAGGGAGGGGGAGGAGGAGGGGGGAGGGGGAGGGGGGAGGAGGAGAGGGGAGGGGGGAGGGGGAAGGGAGGAGGGGAGGGGAGGGGGAGGGGGAAGGGGGGGAGGGGGGAGTGGAGGGGGAGGGGGAGGGGGGAGGTGAGGGGGAGGGAAGGTGAGGGGGAGGGGGGAGGGGAGGTGAGGGGAGGGGGGGAGGGGAGGGGGAGGGGGAGTGGGAGGGTGAGGGGAGGGGAAGGGGGAAGGGGGGAGTGGAGGGGGAGGGGGGAGTGGAGGGGGAGGGGGGAGGGGGGAGGTGAGGGGAGGGGAGGGGGGAGGTGAGGGGGAGGGGGAGGGGAGGTGAGGGAGGGGGGAGGGGAGGGGGGAGGTGAGGGGAGGGGGAGGGGAGGGGGAGGGGAGGGGGAGGGGGGGCTTCGCCCGGGTTGAATAAGAATAATACAAATATATGATGGAAAGAACATGTATATTTTAGAGCAATATCACAGTACATTTCCTACATGACGTTTTGTCAATTTTCAATTTCTCAAAACCTCTTGGTATCCATTTCTGGTTTTCTTACTTGGTGCCAAGACATAAAGATTGCTTGGTTTTCCAAC
>NC_136266.1:178656199-178816439 GCF_964187855.1 Myxine glutinosa | reverse complement strand
GTCGTTTTTGCGGTACCTTCGAACGGACAGACAGACAGACAGACGGACATTTGGTGAATTATAGTAAGATTCCCTATTCTAAAAATCTGAAATTGCATGCACATTATCTATGACCCATTTTTATTGAAATATTAAATTTATGACATCATAGGTCACATGGTTTGGCAGCAATTTTGGATTGAAGGAAAATATTAAATAATTATATCTCTGAAACCGGTCACCCTATTGATGCGAAATTTTACAAATATCATCTAACAGCACTGTTGCATATAGATTGAAAATGATGATGTCATAGGTCATCTGGTTTGGCAGCCATCTTGGATAGAAAAACGAACCTATCCGATCAACACGAAACTTCACCAACGCAATTTCCTACCCGTACATATGCAGAGTGATGGCATCTACTCGTTGTGGGACTATGCGGAGGCATATTGGCGACACAGTCGCATTGTTCTAGTTTTGAATTTGACCCCCGGTTAATGCTCTGGGGGGTGGAGACTTCAAGGGTCAAAACAGAAAAAAAATTGAACTCAAAATTCGATATTGGATCATTCCTGGTGGAATCTTTTGCCATCTTTCAATTTTGGTTTTGGTGGGAAGTGTGGCGATTTGTGATTGTGCACCATTGACTTTGCTCTGGTGTTTGTTTAGTTTTGGGCCCACAAGAAAAGTTATATATATATATATATATATATATATATATATATATATATATATATATATATATATATATATATATATATATATATATACATATATATATATATATATATATATATACATATATATATATATATATATATATATATATATATATATATACATATATATATATATATACATATATATATATATATATATATACATATATATATATATATATATATATATATATATATATATATATATATATATATATATATATATATATATATATATATACATACATATATATATATATATACATATATATATATATATATATATATATACATATATATATATATATATATATATACACATTTATATATATATATATATATATATATATATATATATATATATATATTGTTGCGAATATGGAATTTGGCCTCCATATCCGCTTGTAAATATTCCCCTATTTCCCCAATACTCCCCAACTATCCCCAATCCCCCATTCCCTAGTCCCATTGCCTGTAAATAACACTCTGTAGAACCGACCTTCCCCTTTTTCCCCCATTAAATGTCGTGCCCAGGTCCACCGCATCTCACGTAGACAACTTTCGGACATCTTGCTAGTTATTCTTAGTCTATGTCAGTTAAGGACTCGTTTCCATTAATTCTGACTCTTCGTTGCACCAGAATGTGATTATATGGCACCAGTAGTGAGTTTAGGACCTTCCCATACCTCCTCCCATCTTCTTCCCCAAACAACAACAACAACAACAACTACAACAACAGAGGGGCGCGGCGCGGGGGGGAGTGTGCGTCCTCACACCGGCTCAGTTAGCCGCCATGACCATGCGCTCCACGGGGTTACCACGAAGGGGCTCCTTGTCAGCCCCTCGTCAAGGGCGGAGCCGGTAACCCCCCCGCACGCACCCAATGAGAAGCGACGTGCCGATTCCATCTGGGGCGGAGCTAACGAGCCGAGGGCGTGTCACTCTCCGCCGGATATACGCGGCCACGTACCGGACGTGACGTTAGATGCGCCTGAACTACGGAGAGCAGAGGAAGCCACCGCCACCCCCAGCGCGACGATACCTCCCCGCATCTTTGGACCGGACCGAACCGGGTCGATTCTGCCCTGAGCCCAGGTGCACCTGGAGCCATCGACTGCCTGCCTTTCCTTGCCATCAATCCCCGTGTGAGTCAGCCTTTTGTCCCGTTTATCTGTCGTCTGTTGGGGTTAATATAAGAGTGTGTCTAAGTGCTTGTCTTTCTATGCTGTACCTCTCATCCCTGTAATCTGAACCTTCCGCACTAATATAACCTCCTCCGGAGGTCTTGAGAACTGAACCCTTGGTGTCGTGTCATTTGAATCCAGCAGTTGTGTCCTTTTCCTTCATTGATCTAGCGTAGCGCGACTAGTCAACGTTCGAGCCTAATCGGGTAAACTGTGCAGACGTGGTCATACCAAACCGCTCGGTAAACTAACATCCACCACCGCGTCTGTAACAATTGGTGTCGAGGAGTGGAATTCGAACCCGGGACTAAATTTATTAGGCCCAAATTTGTAGTAGAATCGATTCGGAGCGCGTTTCCCGCGCGAAATTATAACGGCGAAATTTGATTTTGTTATACGAAAATAAAAACCCGAATTTTGAAAGTCGCGCTATGGCAGACCAAGACAGCTGGGGTCCGGTAGTGGAGAGTGAGGCAGGGTCGGTCCAGGACCAAATTGAGGGACGCGAGGAGAGCCAAGCAGTGAGGGTAGCAGGTTCGCAAAGTCGCGCCGTCACGCACGAAGTAGCGGGCGCGCAAAATGGCGCCTCGCAGATGGCCACGGCGTCCACGCCCGCGACCGTGGCAGCGCCCCTGGTGGATTTGAACCTTTTTTTTATACAAATGAAGGCCCTTATGGCCCAGAATAGCGAGGAAATGAGGGAGGAAATGAGGGCTCAGAGTGAGCGAATGGGAAACCAAATGGGGATAATGGGAAACCAAATGGGGGTAATGGGGAACCGGATGGAGGCTCAGAATGAGCAAATGAGGGTTGATAGTGAGCGATTAGAGGGCCAAATGGGGGTAATGAGGGACGAAGCGAGGGGTACCAGTGAGGGGTTAGACAATAATTTTGAGGGATTAGACAATAATTTTAGGGGATTAGACAATAATTTTAAGGGATTAGACGAGAAATTTGGGAAATTAGACAATAGATTAGGGGAAATACAGGAGGGGTTAATGGGGGGTAGAAAACAGAATGGCCGCTCAAGAGAATCAAATGGAAGGGATGCAAAAAGGGTTAGAGGGGTTAGAAAACACCATGGAAGGCAAATTGAGGGACATGAGGGACCAAGCGGAAAGGGAAGTTAAACAAATGGGGCAGCAGATAGAGGGGGTCAGAATGGGGGTAGAAACCAAACTGGATGCTCAAAGGGAGGAAATGGAGCAGATGAGGGTGGCATCTGGGCAGGAGATGCAAGTGATGGGAGAGGAGATCAGAAGAGGAGTGAGTGAGGGGGTCGGAGGAGTGCGCGAGGAGGTGAGGCACTGTAAGGAGCGCATGGAGAAGGAGGTGAGAAAGGGGACTGTAAAATTGCAAGGTGGTATAGAGGAGTTGACGCTGGGAGTAGAACAACTGACAGTGGGACAAAAGGAGTTGGGGGACCAGGTAAAGAAGAACACAGCGGTAATAGAGGGTTTAAAATCGACACAGAAGGAGATGAAAAAGGACGTAGGGGTAATTAAAAAAGAGTGTCAGACGGTACATGAGGACCTGACGAGGAAAATGGACAAGGTGGTAGAGGTGATGGAGGTTAAAGAGCGGGAGGTGCGGGAGCACATAGAAAAAAATAAAGCGGAGTTAGAGGAAGAACTTAAAGGGGCGCACGAAGAGATGAAGGAGGTGAAGCAGAAATTAGAAGAAGTGGAAGAAGGGGTGAGCGAAATTAAGAAGCGACGGAGAGAGGATAAGAAAGAGATAAAGGAGGAAGTAAAAGAATTGGTCCAAAGTCTGTCTTCGGATCGTGATGATGTGCTCATTAACCGGATGAGGGATTCGCAGGTGATGGAGGAGAAGCGAAGAGGAAGAGGACCCGGTGTAAGTGGTGACCAATATGGTCGTGCGTATGATGCGCCAGGTGATTTAAGAAGCTTGGGGGTCGAGATGGACCCGGGTGTTCGTGAGAGGCCGTTGGTGAAGTGTGCGACAGGTCTGGTGTGCGAAAAAGGAGGTGTGCGAGAAAGTCCGACTCTGGGGTGTGTGAGGAAAAAGTGCGTGCCAAGGAGTGAGGGTGCTGGCGAGAGTGAGTCGGTCGTAGCACGTGTGCGAGGGAGCACATGGAAGCGTGGTGTGGTGAGTGTTACGGAGGGTGTGACGGGAGAGTGTGCGCAAGAGTGTGCGCGAGAAAGGTGTGTGACGGACAGGTGCATGGGGAAAGAGTGCGCTGTCAAAGGCAAGGAAGAATGCACGCCTGTGGTGAGTGTTACAGAGGGTGTGACGGGAGAGTGTGCGCGAGAAAGGTGTGTGACGGACAGGTGCATGAGGAAAGAGTGCGCTGTCAGAAGTAAGGAAGAGTGTCCACCTGTGGTGAGTGTTACAGAGGGTGTAACGGGAGAGTGTGCGCGAGAAAGGTGTGTGACGGACAGGTGCATGAGGAAAGAGTGCGCTGTCAAGAGTAAGGGTGAGTGCGCTGTCAAGAATGGAGGTGAGAGTAGTGAGAGTGACAAGGAGAGTGAGTTGGTTGTGACAGGTGAGCGAGGATGTACACCTGGGATGGAAGGATGCACACCTGGAATGGTAGAGCGTGAGTGGGAATGCACGCTGGAATTGGTAGTGAGGCACGTGGTTGGGTGTGCGAATGAGAGCACACCTGTGATTGTCACAGAGGAGGTGACCGAGGAGGGGGCGCGAAGAGGTGTGTTGGTGAGGTGTGCGACCAACGAATGTGTGCCAAAGTGTTCGGTGGTCAGGTGTGTGACCAAGGCTGTGAGTGGAATGGGTGTACCTGGGTGTGTAAGGAAAGGTACGAGGAGCATGGGCACGGCTGGATGTGTGAGCAAGGAATGGGCTGCGGGGTGTAAGCATGCAGGTGAAGCATCGACGTTACACGGGTTAGAGGTTAGGTCGACTTTTAGCCGAATCGGGCCCTCGGTGCGTGCTGGGCCTCGCTTTGAACGGCCGCGTCCGTGCTCCACTAGGCGGAGCGGGCAGCCCGATAGAAAGGGTCGTCATGGCGACCACTTTTTGTTGAGGCAGTCCGGCAGGTCGAGATCGGGACATTGGATGGCTCCACGCCGAGATGGTGCGTGGGATCTCGGCCCGGGTAAGCCCCCGTCCCTGCACCGAGTGCCGGACGCATCCAGCCGCTGGCACAGAACAACCCGCATTCATGGCTTGGCTTTACGAAGCCGGGCTTTGGACGGGAATTGGCGCACCGAGAGGCAGTAGTGAGTAGACTGGGTGATGAGGTTAGTGTTTTGGACCCAAAATTAGAAAAACAAAATTTGATGATTGGCAAGGGATTGGCAGTAGTGATTGGCAGATGATGGGTAGTGATTGGCCAAATTTTTAATTTGTTGAAATTTGATGTGCAAAATTGGTAGTGAGCAATGGGCCCGGTGGGTAAGGGGGGCATCCCTGCCACCCTTCCCATAGTGGGGGGCAAAGGAGCAATAGCTTATGGGGTTGATGGCAGTGGAAACTAGCCCGGGTGGGTTAGGTTATTAGTAGGGATCTAGAAGAGATTGACATTAGGTGACGTTAAGGTTAGTTAGTGACTGATACCTGTAGTGGGGACGCAGGTAGTTTAGTGTGGATGATAATGACGTGGGAGCGCAATAGTTTAAAGGGACGACTGGGAAGCGCAAGTTTCAGAAGGGAGTAGTTAGCTGAGATGATGCCGTGTGTGTGAGGATTGAACAGGTGAGAATGGATTAGGTGTGATTGCACAGGTGTGCAACTGGACAGGTGTGGGGAGCAGTGTATGAGTAGTGAGTGTTGTGGATCAGCACGAATGCGCTTGGGGAGAGAAGGGTGCAGGTGGCACCAGGTGTGAGAGCACAGGTGTGCAAGTACAGGTGTGTGGAGAGAGTTGGAGTAAGTGGTACGGAGTGGTGTGCATGGTGCGAAGGAGTGGATGGGGGAAGAGTGGACCCCTTTCACGAGTACCCGGGGCGGGTAGTGTAAGTGTTAGGTAGAGGGTATAGATAAATTGTGGTTGGATATTGGCATTTGTGGTGCGGTTGCAGAATGGTATTGTGGATGGGTGCATTAGTGTCGTGGAAATGGCTGGGCGTGTAGCCTGTTAGTGTGTGTAGTTGGTTGGGCACTCCACCACTGTGAGGATGTCGGCCAGGTGAGGCCGCAGGTGGGCTCTGGGAGCCGGTAGTTGTGAGTGGGTGCCTGAGGATCCCGGGTGTGGATCGGGCAGCCCAGTGCCAGAGAGGGCACCGAGTGGGGAGAGCGCCAGAGGGCCTTCCCCAGGTAGTTAGGTTAGGGTAAGGAGCAGGTAAGCTCGGAAGCAACTGCAGTGGTGGGGGTGTGCAGGTGGGTAGACCCGCTGGGAGAGGTACACGCCACAGCCCAGAAATTGTGCGAGGGCACCGGGAGATGAATCGGGGGAGTGAGACCCCAAATTGAAAAGCACCACAGTTTGGCCAATGGGAATTGGTTTGTAGAACCCATAGTGTAAGAGGGCCAATGGTTTGGCCGGAGAAAGACCCCGGGTAGTGTAAAGTTGTTAAAGTCACTTAGGAAATAGTTAGGATTGATGAACCTGTCGCACCATACGCAGCCACTTACCTGAGGTGATGATGATGACTCCACACCTGTGTTTTCTTTGTTTTGTGTTGCAGGAAGTAAGGATTGCTGTGTGGATTGGTGAGACGCATCACGACGTGGATGAGACATTGGGGTGATTCCATCTCTCCCTCCCTAGGAGGGACTGATGATGAATTGGTGATAGCAAATTATGATGTTAAGTTGGAGATGGCAAATTGTGATGAGAGTTGGAAATAGCAAATTTGATTGGTTAGGAGGGAGAGAAGACGAATTTGGTATATGGGAGGAACGGGGAAGACAGTAGGGATGGTTGTTGATTTGTAAAGTAGATGTTTATGGGTAGTGTTGTGTTTTGTGGATACAGTAAGGGGTAAGGGAGGGGCCATGTAGGTTACCTGGTGGGGGGGGGGCGTACGATAGGAACGTACCTGTCTCACCTGGTTCCCATGTGCCCCCAGTGTGCATCATCTTGTATTGCGTGCACTTTTGCGCCCTTACCACCTTACTCACTTGTCTGCTTCTTTTGTCTCCCACCTCCGAGGATCTGGCTTTGGGGTAGAGGGAGAGGAGAGAGAGGTGCTGGCTACGCAGTTGTGGGCCTGCACTTTCGCTGCTTGCTGCCTGGATCGATACACCATATGGACCGCAATTTTGGTGGCCACCCACAATGGACCGCAGCTCTTTTGCGGCCAAGCACCACCCATGGATGGACCTATGGGTCAACGTGGCACCTATGCCATACAAGGTGAACCACTAACAGTTGGCCCCCTGACGGCCACAATAAAGAAATGGACGCGGTTGGCGCCTTTCTTTATTTTCTAAGGAAGTAAGAAGGCCAAGTGCACCACACGAAGGCAAGACCAGCGGCAGAACATCGGCCGGCTGCGACACCACCGGTGATTTATAAACACTTTATTGGTGCACCGGATGGTGCTCACTGTGTGATGGGGTGGTGCTTTTGATGCTTGGAAGGGGTGCTCTGCACATTATTAAAGGCCGTAGGCCACAGAGCACTCGTGGGTTGGTGTATCGATGCTGGCATGCGTGCTCTCTCTATGCATAACATCTGCATGTGTTCCTCCAGAAACAGGTCCTGGATCGTAGTGTAAATATCAGCGTAGTCTTGTAAATAATGCTCCCTACCGGCTGTATGTTTAGTTTGCGAATTCTTTCCGGATTCGGTTATCCTGTGGGTGTGTTTCTGAGAGGAGAAGGGTGCAACGTCGCAGGGGGACATATTTACTCATTTGTGAATATCTGTAAAACTGTCGCACTCAGGGTAGAGTTAATAGTAGAGGGAACTACATCTGAGTGCCACACTAAAATAGGTAAAAATTTATCGGGTCGGGACGCCCCGAGGGTAGAGAAGGGTGCAATGTTGCGAATATGGAATTTGGCCTCCATATCCGCTTGTAAATATTCCCCTATTTCCCCAATACTCCCCAACTATCCCCAATCCCCCATTCCCTAGTCCCATTGCCTGTAAATAACACTCTGTAGAACCGACCTTCCCCTTTTTCCCCCATTAAATGTCGTGCCCAGGTCCACCGCATCTCACGTAGACAACTTTCGGACATCTTGCTAGTTATTCTTAGTCTATGTCAGTTAAGGACTCGTTTCCATTAATTCTGGCTCTTCGTTGCACCAGAATGTGATTATATGGCACCAGTAGTGAGTTTAGGACCTTCCCATACCTCCTCCCATCTTCTTCCCCAAACAACAACAACAACAACAACTACAACAACAGAGGGGCGCGGCGCGGGGGGAGTGTGCGTCCTCACACCGGCTCGGTTAGCCGCCATGACCATGCGCTCCACGGGGTTACCACGAAGGGGCTCCTTGTCAGCCCCTCGTCAAGGGCGGAGCCGGTAACCCCCCCGCACGCACCCAATGAGAAGCGACATGCCGATTCCATCTGGGGCGGAGCTAACGAGCTGAGGGCGTGTCACTCCCCGCCGGATATACGCGGCCACGTACCGGACGTGACGTTAGATGCGCCTGAACTACGGAGAGCAGAGGAAGCCACCGCCACCCCCAGCGCGACGATACCTCCCCGCATCTTTGGACCGGACCGAACCGGGTCGATTCTGCCCTGAGCCCAGGTGCACCTGGAGCCATCGACTGCCTGCCTTTCCTTGCCATCAATCCCCGTGTGAGTCAGCCTTTTGTCCCGTTTATCTGTCGTCTGTTGGGGTTAATATAAGAGTGTGTCTAAGTGCTTGTCTTTCTATGCTGTACCTCTCATCCCTGTAATCTGAACCTTCCGCACTAATATAACCTCCTCCGGAGGTCTTGAGAACTGAACCCTTGGTGTCGTGTCATTTGAATCCAGCAGTTGTGTCCTTTTCCTTCATTGATCTAGCGTAGCGCGACTAGTCAACGTTCGAGCCTAATCGGGTAAACTGTGCAGACGTGGTCATACCAAACTGCTCGGTAAACTAACATCCACCACCGCGTCTGTAACAATATATATATACATATTGTTGCGGATATGAGATTGGCCTCCATCCATATCCGCTTGTAAATATTCCCCTATTTCCTCCATACTTCCCAACTATCCCCAATCCCCCATTCCCTAGTCCCATTTTCTGTAAACAACACTCTGTAGACCCGACCTTCCCCTATTTCCCCCATTAAATGTCGCATCCAGGTCCACCGCATCTCACGTAGACAACTATAGGACATCTTGCTAGTTATTCTTAGTCTATGTCAGTTAAGGACTCGTTTCCATTAATTCTGACTCTTCGTTGCACCAGAATGTGATTGTATGGCACCGTTAGGAAGTTTAGGACCTCCCAATACCTCCCCGCAGCTCTTCCTCATGGTACAACAACAACAACAACAACAGCGGCGGCGGCGCGGGGAGTGTGCGTCCTCACTCCGGCTTGGTTGGTAGGGGGTGTTGAAAGGGCACCAAGCCTTTCCAACGAGCCGCCATCGAGCATGTGCTCGACGGGGTTACCACGTAGGGGCTCGCTGTCAGCTCCTCGTCAAGGGCGGAGCCCGGTAACCCCCCCCACCCAATAGAAGCGGCGGACCAATCCCATCTGGGGCGGAGCCAACGAGCCGAGGGCGTGTCACTCCCCGCTGAGCATGCGCAGGAAGAGGGAGGTGACGTCAGATGCGCGCTGGACTTGAAGGAAGAGAGACGCCACCTCCGAGCGCTGCAATACCTCCCCGCATCTCTGGACTGGACCGTGCTTGATTCTGCCCCTGAGCCAAGGTGCACCTTGTGCTATCGACTGCCTGTCCTTCCCTGCCATCAATCCCTGTGTAAGTCAGTCTTGTTCCGTTTGTCTGTGGTCTGTCTGGGATAGATAAGATTGTGTCTAAGTGCCTATCTCTTCTGTGCTTTACCTCTTACCTTGTAATCTACCCCTTTTCTCCACCACCAATTATATCCTCCTCCGGAGGTCTTGAGAACTGTACCCCTTGTGTCGTTTCATTTATCCCAGCCGTTGTGTCCTTTCCTTCATTGATTTAGCATAGCGCGATTTGGTCAATGTCGGGTGGAATCGGGTAAACTGTGCGAACACGGCGGCCATTCCGCTCGGCCCATCATAACATCTTAATCCGCATGTCCGTAACAATTGGTGTCGGGAAGTGGGATTGGACGCGAAGCGCGCTTCACGCGCTCGAAATTATTAACGGCGAAATTTGATTTTGTTTTACAAAAATAAAAACCCGAATTTTGAAAGTCGCGCTATGGCAGATCAAGACGGCTGGGTTCCGGTAGAGGAGACTGAGGCAGGGTCGATCCAGGACCAAATTGAGGGACATGAGGAGAGCGAAGCAGTGAGGGCGGCAGGTTCGCAAAATGGCGTCCTCGCGCACGAGGTTGCGGGCGCGCAAAATGGCGCCTCGCACATAGCTACGGCGGCCGCACCCGCTGCACAAGTGGGAGGGATGGCCCAAATGCAGGCCCTCATGGAGCAATTTATGGTGCAAATGCAGGCGTCCCTCAAACTGCAGAGTGAGCAATTGGGGGTAATGGGGAACCGGATGGATGCTCAGGGTGAGCGATTGGAGGGCCAAATGGGGGTAATGGGGTCCAATAGCGAGAAATTGAGGGAGGACATGGGGTCCAATAGCGAGAAATTGAGGGAGGACATGGGGTCCAATAGCGAGAAATTGAGGGAGGACATGGGGTCCAATAGCGAGAAATTGAGGGAGGACATGGGGGCCAATAGCCAACGGTTAGAACAAAGGATGGGGGCCCAGATCGGAGGGTTAGGGAGTAGAATAGAGGGATTAGACAATAGATTAGGGGAAATACAGGAGGGGTTAATGGGGGTAGAAAACAGAATGGCCGTTCAGGAGAATCAAATGGAAGGGATGAAAAAGGGGTTAGAGGGGTTAGAAAACAGTATGGAAGGCAAATTGAGGGACATGAGGGACCAAGCGGAAAGGGAAGTTAAACAAATGGGGCAGCAGATAGAGGGGGTCAGAATGGGGGTAGAAACTAAATTGGATGCTCACAGGGAGGAAATGGAGCAGATGAGGGTGGCATCTGGGCAGGAGATGCAAGTGATGGGAGAAGAGATCAGAAGAGGTGTGAGTGAGGAGGTCGGAGGAGTGCGCGAGGAGGTGAGGCACTGTAAGGAGCGCATGGAGAAGGAGGTGAGAAAGGGGACTGTAAAATTGCAAGGTGGTATAGAGGAGTTGACGCTGGGAGTAGAACAACTGACGGAGGGACAAAAAGAACTAACAGACCAGGTAAAGAAGAACACAGCGGTAATAGAGGGATTAAAATCGACACAGAAGGAGATGAAAAAGGACGTAGGGGTAATTAAAAAAGAGTGTCAGACGGTACATGAGGACCTGACGAGGAAAATGAACAAGGTGGTAGAGGTAATGGAGACGAAGGACCGGCAGGTGAGGACGCACATAGAAACGGTCAAGGTGGCCTTAGAGGACGAGCTTGAGGAGACGCACCGGGAAATAAAAGAGGTGAAGCAGAAATTAGAAGAAGTGGAAGAAGGGGTAAGCGAAATTAAGAAGCGACGGAGAGAGGATAAGAAAGAGATAAAGGAGGAAGTAAAAGAATTGGTCCAAAGTCTGTGTTCGGATCGTGATGATGTGCTCATTAACCGGATGAGGGATTCGCAGGTGATGGAGGAGAAGCGAAGAGAAAGAGGACCCGGTGTAAGTGGTGACCAATATGGTCGTGCGTATGATGCGCCAGGTGATTTAATGAGCTTGGGGGTCGAGATGGACCCGGGTGTTCGTGAGAGGCCGTTGGTGAAGTGTGCGACAGGTCTGGTGTGCGAAAAAGGAGGTGTGCGAGAAAGTCCGACTCTGGGGTGTGTGAGGAAAAAGTGCGTGCCAAGGAGTGAGGGTGCTGTCGAGAGTGAGTCGGTCGTAGCGCGTGTGCGAGGGAGCACATGGAAGCGCGTAGTGAGGAGTGTTACGGAGGGTGTAAAGGGAGAATGCACGCCTGTGGTGAGTGTTACAGAGGATGTAACGGGAGAGGGTGTGCGAGAAAGATGTGTGACGGACAGGTGCATGGGGAAAGAGTGCGCTGTCAAAAGTAAGGAAGAGTGTCCACCTGTGGTGAGTGTTACAGAGGGTGTGACGGGAGAGTGTGCGCAAGAGTGTGCGCGAGAAAGGTGTGTAACGGACAGGTGCATGAGGAAAGAGTGCGCTGTCGAGAGTAAGGGTGAGTGCGCTGTCAAGAGTGGAGGTGAGAGTAGTAAGAGTGACACGGAGCGTGAGTTGGTTGTGACAGGTGAGAAAGGAAGCACACTTGGAATGGTAGAGCGTGTGTGGGAATGCACGCTGGAATTGGTAGTGAGGCACGTGGTTGGGTGTGCGAGTGAAAGCACACCTGTGATTGTCACAGAGGAGGTGACCGAGGAAGGGGCGCGAAGAGGTGTGTTGGTGAGGTGTGCGACCAACGAATGTGTGCCAAAGTGTTCGGTGGTCAGGTGTGTGACCAAGGCTGTGAGTGGAATGAGTGTACCTGGGTGTGTTAGAGAAGGTACGATGAGGAGCATGGAAACGGCTGGACGTATGAGCAAGAAAGGGGTAGCGTATGCATGTAAGCATGCAGGTGAGGCATCGACGGTAACCGGGTTAGCGGTTAGAACGACAGTTAGCCGAATCGGGCCCTCGGTGCGTGCCGGGCTTCGCGTGCCACGAGAACCAGCGGGGATCCGAGCCACGGCGGGTTCGAAAGGACCGCCGTACGCGATCCACGCTGGGCCTCGCTTGGAACGGCCGCGTCCGGGCTCCACTAGGCGGAGCGGGCAGCCCGATAGGAAGGGTCGTCATGGCGACCACTTTTTATTGAGGCATTCCGGCAGGTCGAGATCGGGCCATGGGATGGCTCCGTGCCGAGATGGTGCGTGGGACCTCGGCCCGGGTAAACCTCCGTCCCTGCACCGAGTGCCGAACGCATCCAGCCGCTGGCACAAAACAACCCGCATTCATTGCTCGGCTGTACGAAGCCGAGCTTTAGAAGGGAATTGGCGCACCGAGAGGATCTAATAAGTAGACGGGTGATGAGGTTAGTGTTTTGGACCCAAAATTAGAAGAAAAAAAACAAAATTTGATGATTGGCAAAGGATTGGCAGTAATGATTGGCAGATGATGAGTAGTGATTGGCAAATTTTTGATTTGTTGAAATTTGATTGGCAAAATTGGTAGTGGGAGATGCCCGATGTGGTGGGATGGCAACTCTGTCATCCCTCACAAAAGTGGGGGGCAAAGGAGCACTAGATTATGGGGGTTGATGGCAGTGAAAACTAGCCCGGGTGGGTTAGGATATTGTGTGTAGGGATCTAGCGAAGATGACATTAGGTAACGTTAAGGTTAGATAGTGACTGATACCTGTAGAGGGGACGCAGGTAGATTAGTATGGATGATAATGACGAGGGAGCGCAATAGTTTAAAGGTACGACTGGGAAGCGCAAGTTTCAGAGGGGAGTAGTTAGATGAGATGATGCTGTGTGAGAACTGGACAGGTGTGTGGAGCAGTGTATGAGTAGTGAGTGTTGTGGATCAGCGCGAATGCGCTTGGGGGAGAGAAGGGTGCAGGCGGCACCAAATATGAGAGCACAGGTGTGCAAGTACAGGTGTGTGGAATATATGGAGCAGAGAATGAGTGGTGTGGAGAGAGTTGGAGTAAGTGGTACGGAGTGGTGTGCATGGTGCGAAGGTGTGGATGGGGGAAGAGTGGACCCCTTTCACGAGTACCCGGGGCGGGTAGTGTATGTGTTAGGTAGAGGGTATAGGTAAATTGTGGTTGGATATTGGCATTTGTGGTGCGGTTGCAGAATGGTATTGTGGATGGGTGCATTAGTGTTGTGGAAATGGCTGGGCGTGTAGCCTGTTAGTGTGTGTAGTTGGTTTGGGCACTCCACCACTGTGAGGATGTCGGCCAGGTGAGGCCGCAGGTGGGCTCTGGGAGCCGTTAGTGTCAGTGGGTGCCTGAGGATCCCGGGTGTGGATCGGGCAGCCCGTGCCAGAGAGGGCACTGAGGGGGTGAGAGTGCGAGAGGGCCTTCCCCAGTTAGTTAGGTTAGGGTGAGGAGCAGGTAAGCTCGGGTGGCAACTACAGTGGTGGAGGTGTGCAGGTGGGTAGACCTGCTGGGAGAGCTACACGTCACAGCCCAGAAATTGTGCGAGGGCACCGGGAGATGAATCGGGGGAGTGAGACCACAAATTGAGAAGCACCACAGTTTGGTCAATGGGAATTGGTTTTTAGAACCCATAGTGTAAGTTGGCCAATGGATTGGCAGGGAAAGACCCCGGGTAATGTAAAGTTGTTAAAGTCATTTAGGAAATAGTTAGGATTGATGAACCTGTTGCACCATACGCAGCCACTTACCTGAGGTGATGATGATGACTCCACACCTGTGTTCCTTTGTTCTATGTTGCAGGAAAGGAGAATTGCTGTTGGATTTGTGAGACGCATCACGACGTGGATGAGACATTGGGGTGATTCCATCTCTCCCTCCTTAGGAGGGACTGATGATGAATTGGTGATGGCAAATTTTGATGTTGAGTTGGAGATGGCAAATTTTGATGAGAGTTGGAAATGGCAAATTTGATTGGTTAGGAGGGAGAGAAGACGAATTTGGTTTATGGGAGGAACGGGGAAGACAGTAGGGACGTTTGTTGATGTGTAAAGTAGATGTTTATGGGTAGTGTGGTGTTTTGTGGATACAGTAAGGGGTAAGGGAGGGGCAATGTAGGTTACCTGGTGGGGGGGGGGGCGTACGGTAGGAACGTACCTGTCTCACCTGGTTCCCATGTGCCCCCAGTGTGCATTACCTTGTATTGCGTGCACTTTTGCGCCCTTACCACCTTACTCACTTGTTTTCGTTTGTCTCCCACCTCTGAGGATCTGGCTTTGGGGCAGAGAGAGAGGAGAGAGAGGTGCTGGCTCCGCAGTTGTGGGCCTGTACTTTCGCTGCTTGCTGCCTGGATCGATACACCATATGGACCGCAATTTTTGTGGCCGCCCACCATGGACCGCAGTTCTTTTGCGGGCAAGCACCACCCGTTGATGGACCTCTGGGTCAACGTGGCACCTATGCCATACAGGTGAACCACTTATAGTTGGCCCCCCTGACGGCCACAATTTAGAAATGGACGCGGTTGGCGCCTTTCTTTATTTCTAAGGAAGCCAGAAGGCCAAGTGCTCCATGAAGGCAAGACCAGCGGCAGAACATCGGCCGGCTGCGACACCACCGGTGACTATGAACACTTTATTGGTGCACCGGATGGTGCTGACTGTGTGTATGGGGTGGTGCTTTTGGTGCTTGGATGGGGTGCTCTGCACATTATTAAAGGCCGTAGGGCCACAGGGCACTCGTGGGTTGGTGTATCGATGCTGGCATGCGTGCTCTCTCTCTATGCATAACATCTGCATGCGTTCCTCAAAGAACAGGTCCTGGATCGTTGTGTAAATATCAGTGTAGTCTTGTATAAATAATGCTCCCTACCGGCTGTATGTTTAGTTTGAGGATGCTTTCCGCGATTCGGTTATCCTGTGGGTGTGTTTCTGTGAGGAGAAGGGTGCAACGTCGCAGGGGGACATATTTACTCATTTGTGAACATCTGTAAAACTGTCGCACTCAGGGTTGAGTTAATAGTAGAGGGAACTACATCTGAGTGCCACACTAACGTAGGTAAAAATTTATCGGGTCGAGACGCCCCGAGGTAGAGAAGGGTGCAATGTTGCGGATATGAGATTGGCCTCCATCCATATCCGCTTGTAAATATTCCCCTATTTCCTCCATACTTCCCAACTATCCCCAATCCCCCATTCCCTAGTCCCATTTTCTGTAAACAACACTCTGTAGACCTGACCTTCCCCTATTTCCCCCATTAAATGTCGCATCCAGGTCCACCGCATCTCACGTAGACAACTATAGGACATCTTGCTAGTTATTCTTAGTCTATGTCAGTTAAGGACTCGTTTCCATTAATTCTGACTCTTCGTTGTGTTACGTGGTCCCCTCGGTGAATACCTGGTCTCGGTGACCCCCGGACCGTGAGAGGAACTTCGCCAGAAAGCTGTATTATACATGCGCTTTCGCCACGCAATCCATATGAATTTCACCCAAGAGACAACTGATGTTCAAGGATATATTTCAATGGTAATGATACCATACAATTTCAACGATACAACCACGGAGATTTTCCCCGAGCAATCAACAATACACAACCATCAACAATTCCCAACCCACAATCAATTCCCTATGATTAAGATGGCCATCTTATATACGTGTGTCCCGGTGAGTACTCACGACCTCCTTTTGGTCTCGGTCCCGCACAATGTCTCTGGGCCCCTCCGGACCAAGATGATGGTCGGCGTCGCCGCACTCGGGCGGTTGAACGAACCCCGGGTGGACGTGTTTCCACCGGGCAGGTATCGTACCCGGCACCCCGGCTGCAGCCCCTCGCGGCCACGCGAAGCGGGGACGGGAAAGCAAGCCAAAAGCCCCACGCCGCTTGCCAGGCGTGTTAGGCCCCAACGGGCGACCCGTACGCGTCTTTTTAGACGGGGTCGCGAACGGCGCCAAACGCTGGGTCGGTGCACGGCCACACGACAGTTTGACGTCCACCGGGCAGGTATCCGTCCCGGTAACTCCTCTCGCCAGACAGGCTCGGGAACGCAGCTTTTCCACACGGCTCAATCAATCCCACCTTTCGTCGGTGCGGGGCGAGGAAGAAGAAAACCCGTCCTTTTCTTCCTCGTGTCTTTTTCCTTCCGTTTCCGGTCACTTCCGTTTCCGGCCACTTTTTCAGAAGGGCTCCTGACCCTCCAACCACAACAACTACACAACAACTTAATATACTACACACGGATAAGCAAAGACCTGAATGGTAATTCACATACATTCACATAAATATGTAACACTTTTTAATAAATATTTAAATAAATATGTAACATTTTAATAAATGCCTATCATTTTAATTTTAATAAATAAATATGTAACACCCCTTCAAGAAAGAAAGTTTGAACCCAGCGAAAACTTTCTTTGCCGGCCAATTTGGAGAAACAAACCAGATAACTCAACCCCCCCCACATTATCAGTTCCCCCCGGGCACAGTTATCCCTTAAAAATAAAGCAACCAAAATTTCCCCACAACCCCTCCAGATTATTCACTCTGGACTAAGCACCAGCAACGACATTGTCCCTGCCAAATCAAACTCCATCTCATGACCCTCTGACTTTGACCGTCAGTTTCTTGTGAATGAAGGTTAAGGGGTTGATCAAAGATCCAAAGTTAAGCCACTCGATCGCACTTTTTCCGGGAGGCCAAGCCGAGTATTCACTACGTGGATGCCTTTAGGAACGTGGAGTTCACGGTTAGTCCGTGCAGGAAAGTTCTCTACATGGGCGCCTTGAGGAACGTGGAGTTCACGGTTAGTCCGTGCATGAAAGTTCACTACATGGACGCCTTTAGGAACGGCGTTCACGGTTAATCCGTGTAGGAATCTTGGCTCGGCGGCTCCGCCGCATTCAGTGCTTCAACTTCTCAAAACTTCCCTAATACTTAGGGTGGGACCACTTGTCCCTGTAGTCCCATGAATAGCGGTCTCCTTCTCGGCCACTACTTTGTCAATCCTTCCTTCGGGAGCGGCCGTAACTCAGGGAGCCTCCATAATAATATTGATTGTGGCCACCACCAAAACTACCGCCCAGTTGTCCTCTCCTGTAGACCTCTCGACGTCTACGAAATGCCTTCCCTACTGTTATGGTCCGACCCTCCAAATCCTTGCCATTCCAATTCTTCTCTGCCTCTCTGGCGTCTTTTGTGCTGGCAAACGTGACAAAGCCGAACCCTCTTGACTGTTGCGTTTCCCAGTCTCTTACCAACCGCACTTCCACCAGCGGCCCATATCTGTTGAAGACAGAGGTCAGAACTTCTTCCTCTGTTTTGAAGTTCAGTCCCCCTACAAATAACTTGGCACTTTTGTCGCCATCCCGAGCTGGTGTGGCGTTATTTTCCCTGCTGGGCTCTTTACCAACCCTCAGGTTACCATAAACTTGACCCCCGGCCAAATCATTCCCGATATCCACAGATACACCCTCTACAGGAAGTGTGGCTTGTAAACCGACGGTGACCGGTCCTGACACCAAATCGGACTCCAAATGGATGACATGAAGGGGAGCACTAACACCGCCCCCGATCCCCTGTAAACGAACACTATCCTCCGTTGCCGTCTCCTCGGACCATGGCAAAATGCCTTCAAGCATTAAAGATTGATGTGCCCCTGTGTCCCTCAATATCCTAACCGGTTTCCGGTTAGTCGAGGCTCCATCCCGTGACACAAACCCCTCTGAAATAAATGGTTGGTAACCCTTTTGATGGCGATTTCTCACACTGGCCATTGCGTTTGGAGTCGTAGTAGTCGGACACCGCTCTGGGTCTTCGCTTTTCATGCGGTAACAACTGGACATCAAGTGTCCAGGTTTCTTGCAAAAAGCGCAAGTAGGCCCGGAGGAAAAACTCGTGGTCTGCCTCGGGCCCCCCGAACTATAAGTTTGTCTTGGGCCCGCATCCCTCTGATTTCGAACAGGTGGGGTATCATAGTTGTCCCCATAATCATCTCGAGGCCGCCGCCATGTATGGTCGTTCTCCGCACCTGCTGTTCCCCACCTCCCCTGCGGAGATCTAGGCGAGGAGTTAGGTTCGTGGACCCCTATTCGGTGGGTTAAGGCATAATCATCTGCCATGGTGGCTGCGTCCCACAACTTTGGTACTTTCTTTTCCTGCAGGTACACTTTGATGTCCTCGTGGACACACTGCTGGAATTCCTCCACCAGGATCAAGTCCCGCAATGTTTCGAAGTCTTTCCCGACTCCTTTTGACTCACACCACCGATCAAACATGTTTTCTTTCACCCTGGCAAACTCCACATGGGTCTCACTCTCCCTCTTCCTGGCATTCCTGAATTTTTGCCTGTAAGCTTCCGGAACCAACTCATAGGCCTTGAGGATGTGCTTCTTCAGTACCTCATAATCTGCACATTGGTCCATTGGTAGCGCCGAATAAATTTCCTGAGCTTTCCCCACCAGCACACTTTGCACGAGTATGGTCCAGGCCTCCTCCGGCCAGTTTAATTGTCGAGCCACTTTCTCAAAGTGTGGAAAAAATTTCGCGACTTCTTTTTCACTGAACGGTGGAACCAGCCTCACATGTCTGCCCACATCCCAGGTTTTCTGGTTCGGTGTCGACCCCGTCAGCAAGGCTGGTGCCTCTCCCCGTTCTCTCATTAACTCCAGCTCCTTGAATTTGATTTCTTGCTGAAGCTCCATGTCACGTTCCTTTAATTCCCTTTCCGCTTTTCTCTCCTCTGCTTCGAGGTCCCTTGCAGCTCTCCTCTCCTCCGCTTTTCTCCCTTCTAACCTTTCCTGGAGTTCTCGTTCCACTCTCCTTTCCTCTGCTTGTTTCTCTTCTCTCCTCTCTTCTGCTTTCCTTTCTGCTTCTGCTCTTTCCTTTTCTGCTTTCCTTTCTTCTTCTGCTAACCTTTCCTGGAGTTCTCGTTCCACTCTCCTTTCCTCTGCTTGTTTCTCTTCCCTCCTCTCTTCTGCTTTCCTTTCTTCTTCTGCTCTTTCCTTTTCTGCTTTCCTTTCTTCTTCTGCTCTTTCCTTTTCTGCTTTCCTTTCTTCTTCTGCTCTTTCCTTTTCTGCTTTCCTTTCTTCTTCTTTAATCCGTTCCTGGCTCCGTAATTGCAACTCCAGTTTCCGGAGCTCAACGTCTTCTGGTTCTTCGGGTAGCCACTCCCAGGCTAACTCGTCCCATGTTCCTAATCCCACCATAGATTGTATCACCGTGGCCTGCAACTCTGCCTTCCTCAAATTAGTTCGGACCTCCAAGTTAAAATGTTTGGCCAATTTCAAGAGGTCCGACTTTAGCAACGCTCGGAACTGTGCTTCACTCGGGGTTACCACAAAGTTCTGTGCCACAAACGCCATGGTGCCTATCGTTAACACCTGTTAACCTTCACCCAAGACTTTACCCCAATTTCTCAAAAAAAAATTACCAATTAATAAATTAATTAATTAATTTTAATTAATAAAAAATTATTATTTTATTATGTTATACAATTTTAAATCCCGGACGTAGACCCAATTGCGAAACCGCAAATCGTAATTTGGATGAGCCCCCAATTCTGTTACGTGGTCCCCTCGGTGAATACCTGGTCTCGGTGACCCCCGGACCGTGAGAGGAACTTCGCCAGAAAGCTGTATTATACATGCGCTTTCGCCACGCAATCCATATGAATTTCACCCAAGAGACAACTGATGTTCAAGGATATATTTCAATGGTAATGATACCATACAATTTCAACGATACAACCACGGAGATTTTCCCCGAGCAATCAACAATACACAACCATCAACAATTCCCAACCCACAATCAATTCCCTATGATTAAGATGGCCATCTTATATACGTGTGTCCCGGTGAGTACTCACGACCTCCTTTTGGTCTCGGTCCCGCACAATGTCTCTGGGCCCCTCCGGACCAAGATGATGGTCGGCGTCGCCGCACTCGGGCGGTTGAACGAACCCCGGGTGGACGTGTTTCCACCGGGCAGGTATCGTACCCGGCACCCCGGCTACAGCCCCTCGCGGCCACGCGAAGCGGGGGACGGGAAAGCAAGCCAAAAGCCCCACGCCGCTTGCCAGGCGTGTTAGGCCCCAACGGGCGACCCGTACGTGTCTTTTTAGACTGGGTCGCGAACGGCGCCAAACGCTGGGTCGGTGCACGGCCACACGACAGTTTGACGTCCACCGGGCAGGTATCCGTCCCGGTAACTCCTCTCGCCAGACAGGCTCGGGAACGCCGCTTTTCCACACGGCTCAATCAATCCCACCTTTCGTCGGTGCGGGGCGAGGAAGAAGAAAACCCGTCCTTTTCTTCCTCGTGTCTTTTTCCTTCCGTTTCCGGTCACTTCCGTTTCCGGCCACTTTTTCAGAAGGGCTCCTGACCCTCCAACCACAACAACTACACAACAACTTAATATACTACACACGGATAAGCAAAGACCTGAATGGTAATTCACATACATTCACATAAATATGTAACAGTTGCACCAGAATGTGATTGTATGGCACCGTTAGGAAGTTTAGAAACTCCCAATACCTCCCCGCAGCTCTTCCTCATGGTACAACAACAACAACAACAACAGCGGCGGCAGCGCGGGGAGTGTGCGTCCTCACTCCGGCTTGGTTGGTAGGGGGTGTTGAAAGGGCACCAAGCCTTTCCAACGAGCCGCCATCGAGTATGTGCTCGACGGGGTTACCACGTAGGGGCTCGCTGTCAGCTCCTCGTCAAGGGCGGAGCCCGGTAACCCCCCGCACCCAATAGAAGCGGCGGACCGATCCCATCTGGGGCGGAGCCAACGAGCCGAGGGCGTGTCACTCCCCGCTGAGCATGCGCAGGGAAGAGGGAGGTGACGTCAGATGCGCGCTGGACTTGAAGGAAGAGAGACGCCACCTCCGAGCGCTGCAATACCTCCCCGCATCTCTGGACTGGACCGTGCTTGATTCTGCCCCTGAGCCAAGGTGCACCTTGTGCTATCGACTGCCTGTCCTTCCCTGCCATCAATCCCTGTGTAAGTCAGTCTTGTTCCGTTTGTCTGTGGTCTGTCTGGGATAGATAAGATTGTGTCTAAGTGCCTATCTCTTCTGTGCTTTACCTCTTACCTTGTAATCTACCCCTTTTCTCCACCACCAATTATATCCTCCTCCGGAGGTCTTGAGAACTGTACCCCTTGTGTCGTTTCATTTATCCCAGCCGTTGTGTCCTTTCCTTCATTGATTTAGCATAGCGCGATTTGGTCAACGTCGGGTGGAATCGGGGTAAACTGTGCGAACACGGCGGCCATTCCGCTCGGCCCATCATAACATCTTAATCCGCGTGTCCGTAACAATATATATATATATATATATATATATATATATATATATATATATATATATATATATATATATATGTATATATATATATATATATATATATATATATATATATATATATATATATATATATATATACATATATATACATATATATATATACATATATGTATATATATATATATATATATGTATATATATATATTGTTACGGACACGGCTAAAGATGTTGCTTGACCGAGCGGAATGGCCGCCGTGTTCGTACAGTTAATCCGATTACCCCGAACGTTGGCCAAATCGCGTCACAGATATTCAATTGGGGAAAACTCTAAAGCGATCGAATGGAACGAGGAAGAAGAGGACGAAGACGTACAGAAGAGGAACAGGATTTATTATTTATACCACACAAACGAAAAGGGGCAGTCAAGGTCATTTACAGCAGGTGACACAGTGCAAAGATTAGCTTATCTAACTGGCTTACTTAGGCCCAGACAGACCACGGACAAACGGACAAGGCTGACTCACACAGGGATTGATGGCATGTAGACCGATGGCACAAGGTGCACCTTGGCTCGGGGACAGGATACAGCTCAGTCTTTGGGAGGTCTTTTTTAATGGCAGAGGTCTCTCGGCGCTCGGAGGGTGCGTCCTTTCTCCTTCAGCTCTGCGCGCATCTCACGTCACCACCCCCTCTCCTGCGCATGCTCAACGGGGAGTGACACGCCCTCGGCTGGTTGGCTCCGCCCCACTGGGCCCGGTCCGCCGCTTCCATTGGGTGCAAAGGTGACCGGGCTCCGCCCTTGACGAGGAGCTGACAGGGAGCCCCTTTTTGGTAACCCCGTCGAGCACATGTTCGATGGCGGCTCGTTGGGAAGGCCTGGTGCCCTCCCAACACCCCCTACCAACCAAGCCGGAGTGAGGACGCGCACTTCCCGCGCCCGCTGCTGCCGTTGCTGTTGTTGTTGTTGTTGTTGTTGCTGAACCGCGAGGAAGAGCTGCGGGGAGGTATCGGGAGGTCCTAAACTTCCTAACGGTGCCATACAATCACATTCTGGTGCAACGAAGGGTCAGAATTAATGGAAACGAGTCCTTAACTGACATAGACTAAGAATAACTAGCAAGATGTCCTATAGTTGTCTACGTGAGATGCGGTGGACCTGGATGCGACATTTAATGGGGGGAAATAGGGGGAGGTCGGGTCTACAGAGTGTTGGTTACAGAAAGTGGGACTAGGGATTGAGGGATTGGGGAGAGTTGCGGAGTATTGAGGAAATAGGGGAATATTTACAAGCGGATATGGATGGATGTAAATCCCATATCCGCAACAATATATATATATATATACATATATATATATATATATATATATATATATATATATATATATATATATATATATATATATACATACATATACATATATATATATATATATATATATATATATATATATATATATATATATATATATATACATACATATATACATATATACATACATACATACATACATATATATATATATATACATACATATATACATATATACATACATACATACATACATATATATATATATATATATATATATATATATATATATATATATATATATATATATATATACATATATATACATATATATATATATATATATATATATATACATATACATATATATATATATATATATATATATATATATACATATATATATATACATATACATATATATATATATACATATATATATACATATACATATATATATATACATATACATATACATATACATATACATATACATATACAGTACATATATATATATACATATATATATATATATACATATATATATACATATATATATATATATATATACATATATACATACATACATACAAGTCTGGTGTTGGCTTAACGGTCAGGGTGCTGGCTTGTGATTCTAGGGTCCTGAGTTCGAATCCCGGTCGGTCGTTGAATTAACACCAGGTGGGGTTGACTCAGCCTGTCGTCCTTCCGAGGTCGTTGCGACCCATCCAGGATTGTGCCCAATAATCAAGAAACTGCTTCAGCAGCCATATGCATCTGATAATGTGGGAGTGGACATCATCACATCATATATATTCAATCAATATGCCCCCGTCACTTAATGACAATAGGTAACACTGTAGCCATCGGTGCGTTTGCAGCAACAGCAACCTCTGCCATCAATGCACCCTTTCTAATAGCTGCGTTCCAGCTTTGCCTTATTTGTCTCAAGTCATGCCAGTTCTCTCCAATGTTGAAGATATTTAGGTCTTCCCCTGACAATCTGACATCGTCCCAACGGTTACAGGGCCTCTCACATGTGCGAGTTCCAGTGGTTAGTTCACAAAAAATACTCTTTGGGAGAGGATGGTCTGACATAGGGCACACGCCACCCAGCAACCTCAGTATTGACGTCCTCTCCATCAAGCGTATGGTTGATGGTTGTTATGTTGGCATGAGCAAAGGCTTCCATATTGGAAATCTTTCGCCACCAGCGAATATGCATGATGTGACGTAAGCCTCTCTGGTGGAACATCTCCAGCTGGTGTACATGTGTTTATTTAGGGTATCCCAGCTATCAGTATTGCCAAAATGACATGGCGGTATGCAATCACTATTGGGCGGGACTTGACCAACAGGAAGGCCGGAGTAAGAAGGGACTTGTGATTGGCCAGGGCGGAGCAAGAAGCTACCCGCTGATTGGTGGAAGGAAGGCCGAGGAGGAAGCAGAGCACCGATTGGCGAGGACCACCGATGACGTCAGAGGCGAGCAAGAAGCGGCTCGCGGATTGGTGGAGAAGCGCTGATGACGTCACGACCACAACGATAAAAGAAGACTCGGACTGAAATTTTCATTTTCATTCTGTCTCCGTCTCCGTCTCCGTCTCCCTCTCCGTGTCCCTCCCTCCCTCCCTCTCTCTCTCTCTCTCTCTCTCTCTCTCTCTCTCGCCCCCTGCTGGCTGTCGGTGTGTTTGGGCGTGGCAAGATGGTGGCTGTGCATGTGTGGTGAGGTACGAGCTGCTCTGCTGTTCTACTCTTTTGTCCCTTTCCACGTCGTATCTCACCTTTTCCTTCCCCCTGCTCGTTTATCTTTACATCCTTACTCTGCATTTGTGCCCCAACCCCTCCCCTTTGATCAGACCCAACACTTCGGGGCTTCGGCCTCCCCCATCCCCCTCTGCCTCCCTTTTCCCTCCTCGATTCCCTTTTCTTATCTCATTTGTATTTATATTCACTCCGTGTCCTTTGTTTCCTTTTCCTTTTCTGAGAGAGAGAAAGAGAGCCCGCAGCTGTTTGTGGATAACTTTTGCATTAATCGGCGGCCCATCCCGTCCTCCGGCTGATCGCTTTTTTCTCCACCAGCTGTGTTTGTTTTCGCCTTTGAAAATCTGTCTCGGCTCGTAATTAATTAATCACTGTTCGAGAGCGATATTCACTCTCCCGTCCTCGTCCCCCCCCCCCCCCGTCCCTCGTCCCCCCCGTCCCCCGTCCCTCGTCCCACGTCCCCCGTCCCCCGTCCCCCGTCCCCCGTCCCCCGTCCCCCGTCCCCCGTCCCTCGTCCCTCGTCCCCCGTCCCTCATCCCCCGTCCCTCATCCCCCGTCCCTCGTTCCCCGTCCCACCCCCACCCTCGTCCCTTGTCCCCCCCCCCCCTCGTCCCCTGTCCCACCCCCACCCTCGTCCCTTGTAAATTATGACTTCGTTTTCACGTTACGCGGCATATGAAGCGTTAACTCGTAGACATGGCGTTGTTTGTGTCCCACCGAACGAGGTCAGCGTCGAAGACCTCGTTATTGCTGTGGGCAACATAATCGGTATTGATAAAGTTCGCGCGGCCTCACGAATGAACAAACGTGTCGTTATTTTCGTATCCGAGGCTGAACTGGTTCACGAGATTGTATGTACAGGATTATCGACAGATGACGGACATTTCGTACTCGTATCCCCTCTCGACACTCCAGCCGTTAAGGTCATCATCTCGAACTGTCCTCCATTCCTGAAGAACGAGAGACTGGTCTCCGAACTATCTCGTTATGGTACTGTGGTTTCGCATGTCACGATGTTACCTTTACGTTGCCAGGACGACCGGGCTAAACATGTGATGTCTTTCAGGAGACAAGCTTATCTTGTACTTCCTCCTTCTAATGTCGAAAGAACGCTGAACATTGTTTTGAAATTCAAAATTGATAATCATGATTACCAATTATACGTAACCACTGACACCTTGAAATGTTTTGAATGTGGTAAATTCGGACACCTGAAACGCTCTTGCCCAAAAACGGCTTCGTCGAACGATGGGACAAACCACGTAAACAACAAGGATTCTTCTTCTTCATCTTTTGCTTCGGCTGTGAAGGGAACATCTTCCATGTCCGGCAATAACGCTCAGCCTTCCCATCCCGATGATCCAAACAGCACAACGAACGTCGGGGATGGTTTCACCATTGTTCCGTCAAGGAAGAGAAAGACCTTTCCCGACGGTCATTTAACTCAGAAAAAGGCAGCATTTAACAATAAGCAACCTGTCGGTAACACCCCCCCAGTCGTGACCGATGCCACTCTACAAGGCTTACCTGGGACAAACCCTGTACCTACAGCCAACAAGTTCGGCCCCCTTTCATGTGAGGACATAGACGTTCCACATGCAGGGACTGGTTTACCTGTTAACAAATCAAATGGAATCGTCTCACCTGTTACGGACTCGGCTATTGGAAAGTCCTCTGATGATTTTGCTGAGACCACTGGTGATGAACCTGCTGAGACCACTGGTGATGAACCTGCTGAGACCACTGGTGATGAACCTGTCGAGACCATGGATGATGAACCTGCTGAGACCATTGGTGATGAACCTGCCGAGACCACTGGTGATGAACCTGCCGAGACCACTGGTGATGAACCTGCTGAGACCATTGGTGATGAACCTGCCGAGGCCACTGGTGATGAACTTGCTGTCACTTTGGAAAATGTTAATCCTGAGCATGATGATGCTGAATTCCCGCCAGCAGAAAATAGCGAAACTGTCCCAGTTACTGCTCTCACTTCATCACCGGGTGAAGCTGGAATC
The DNA here is from genome assembly GCF_964187855.1 of Myxine glutinosa. Classification (NCBI taxonomy): domain Eukaryota; kingdom Metazoa; phylum Chordata; class Myxini; order Myxiniformes; family Myxinidae; genus Myxine; species Myxine glutinosa. Next base: position 178,789,536 of record NC_136266.1, on the reverse strand, counting down.
GCAGGAATCAATATCTTGCAAGAGACTCCTATTCTGCTAGATACCGCCACACCATCGGAGGTTGTTGCAGTCGGGGGAAGCAACATCGCTGCATCTGCTGATGCTGTTTCTGTTTCACAAAATCCACAGATTATTGCTGTTATTCCTCAAAGCAATGTTCCCACGGTGGGAGAGCACACAGATGTTACAACTAGTGCAGGTCCGTGTGCCAATATTGATGACAGCAGCGACATGCAGGATTATACAAGCTTGTGTGATTCGGAAATTAAAACTGACTCTGACGAGTCTGACCTGGAGGAAGCAAACAGCCAGGTGGAAGCAATGGAGAAACCTACCAGTCTAGGTCCTACTTCCCCTGAACAAATACGACTTTTCTTGCAAAATACGTACAGGAAACGCAGTATAAACCTAACAGAATACTTTCCCGATTTACCGTCCTTCCTTGAGTGTGCTCAGGCTATTATACGCAGGCCTGACTTATTCAACTTTCCTCAGACACATTGTCACCGTTTAAGAAAATTGATCGCCAAGACGAAAAAGACTAAGTTAATTCATGGTGAGTTTCAAGATTGGAACAGTAAATGTCAATGGTGGTGGAAGTTCACTCCGCCAGATCCAGATCAAGCAGCTGATAAACGCAAACGGTCTCGACATAGCTTTGTTGCAGGAGACCCACGCTGTCAGATCTGTTCAGGCCCAGTGGCGGCTCATTATGGATAAGGAGTGTTTCTTTAGTAACAGCTCCTCGTCTAAGGCAGGAATCATGTTTGTCTTAGGGAAACATTTCCAACCATCCTCGCTTCAATTTGCGAATATCATTGATGGCCATCTTGCCTCTGTGACCTTCTATCTCAATCAGGTCAAGTTTACAATCCTTAATGTGTATGCTCCAAGCAAAAATGGTGAGCGGATCTCCTTCTTTGCTGAACTGAGAAAGTTCCTCCAAACACTGGATCTGCAGACTTGTCTAATTATTGGTGGCGATTTTAACTGTACTGTTAATGCCTCATGCGACCGAAACGGGCCGGAACCTCAACCATGTACCGCAAAACTCTTTGCAAATATCATCGCAAAATATAATCTCCATGATGTCTGGCGCTTGCAACACCCTTCCGAACAATCCTACACATGGTGTCGTTGTTCCAACAACCACATCTCACTTGCGAGGCTTGATCGCATTTATGTAAATTCTCACCTGTTACATGGAGTTTGCAAATCTGACATCGTGCCTTCCGGTTTCTCCGATCACTTCCGAGCTCGAGCATTCGTTCAACTCTCGAAACCGTGTCCAGGGAGTTCTCACTGGAAGTTCAACAATAGTTTAATAGAAGACTTCAACTTTATTCAGGCTTTTGAATCTTTCTGGACAGATCTCTTGGAACGGAAGCTAAGCTGTTCTGTTAACCCACTGGTGTGGTGGGATCTAGTAAAAACCCAAATCAAAGGCTTCTGCCAACAATACCAGAGCTTCTCAAAAAGGGCTGATTATGAAGCAAGGAAATTATTGCAATCAGAGATTTTACATCTTCAGAGGGTCACAGGACAAAATAATAATGTGCAAAGAGCCTTAACCGAAAAACAGTCTTTATTGAAAGAAATAACTGAGAGGAATGCACGTGGTGCCCTAGTTCGGATGAGGGTGCAGCACCTTAACGAGACAGACATACCAACTAAGTATTTTTTTTCCTTAGAGAAACGCCTCCCGAACAAACAGCTCTCTCAACTGCGTTTGGCAGACTCATCCATCACTTTCAACCAATCAGTTATTAAACTTTTCACAAAGGAATATTTCTCGAAAATATACTCGATGGAGCAAATAAATCCCGTCAGTGTCGCCTCTATCTCCGTAGGGCTGCCAGTGTTGTGTGAGGGTGGACGTTCCTACCTGGAGGGGCCCATTACCTTGGACGAACTTGGCGCCGCTCTGCACAGCCTTGCTGTTGGGAAAGCGCCTGGATTGGACGGACTCACAACTGAATTTTATAAGAAATTCTGGCATCTACTGGGTCCCGAACTCCTCAACACCTTGAACGCAAGCTGCCAGCTTGGAGAGCTCCCTCAGAGTTGCCGACGGGCTATTCTCACCCTCATTCCAAAGAAAGGAGACTTGCTCTATATTAAAAACTGGCGCCCAATCTCTTTGCTATGCACAGACTATAAAGTATTCTCAAAAGCCCTGGCATTGCGACTTACTCCTCATCTCTCCTCATTGTTGAAAGAAGACCAATGTTATTGTGTACCCAAGCGCTCCATCTATGACAACATCTCCCTCGTAAGAGACATGATTGAACTGTGCAAAGAAAACCCCACAGATTTGGGACTTCTTCTCCTTGATCAGGAGAAGGCCTTTGACCGCGTCGATCATCGGTACCTCTTCAAAGTGCTTGAACGGTTTGGACTTGGTCCGACCTTCATTTCTTACATTAAGATACTGTATAACAATATCTCTAGTGTGCTTAAGATAAACAATGGACTTGTTACACCCTTGCCTGTCAACAGGGGAATTCGACAAGGTTGCCCCCTCTCTGGCTTGCTCTATGCTCTCTCCATCGAACCCTTACTGGGTTATTTGCGTGCTAGACTAACCGGGGTTGGGTTTTCTCATCTTGAACGGCCCATTAAGGTGCTGGCATATGCTGATGATGTGTGTGTTTTTGTGCGGAACCTCAATGACATTAACGTTGTCCGTTATTGTCTATCCGTGTTTGAAAATGCTTCTTCAGCCAAAGTGAATTGGGAGAAAACGAGCGCCATTTGGCTTGGTCCGTCATGTCACTCGGCACCCAAACTTCCTGCTCCTCTTGCATGGGCCACTGATGGCGTGAAATACCTTGGAGTGTTCTTGGGTAATGACGCCACAGTAGCAAAGAATTGGGCTGGTCTGTTGGATCTTGTTGAAGGGAAACTGCAAAAATGGAGAAATCTGATAACACAACTGTCTTATCGTGGAAGGGTCTTGGTGATCAACAGTTTGGTGGCCTCTACCCTATGGCACAGGTTCTTTGTGCTGCACCCTCCGGTAGTGTTGCTTCAACAGCTCCAGAAGTGCTTTGTGTCTTTCTTCTGGGATGGAAAGCACTGGTTGCGACCCGAGGTCCTCAGCTTGCCACTGACCGATGGAGGCCAAGGCCTGGTTGACATAAAGAGCCGGTTAATGGCCTTTCGACTTTTGGTTGCTCTACGCATGCTGTACATGCACCCCTCTCCACCTTGGGTCGACGTCGCTCGTCGCCTTTTGCAGCAGGCGGGGAGACTAGGCTATGACCACGCTATATTCTTGATGGATCTCTCGCATCTTGATATGTCTCCCCTCTCCAGGTTTTATCAAAGTGTACTAAACGCATGGCGAACTCTAACGACAACAAGAGCTACGCATTCGTACACAAAGCAAATGTTCTTGATGGAACCTTTGTTTTACAATTCAATTTTCCATGATATGCCTGCTGATAGGTGTCTCGTTCAATGCTTTGTCGCGAAGAACATAAAATCGGTCGCCGATCTTTTAAGCCCAAGTGGCAGTTGGATTGGAGCTGATGCATTGGCAAGCCTGGTTGGCGTGCGATCCTCCAGAGTTGTGGCACGTATGCTACGCTGTGTGCTTCATACCTATGTACAGCTTGCACCTAACTGGGAGCAAGTCCAAGCAGACAACGAACAAGGTGCCTCTCCTGCTACCTTTCCTGAACTTATTTGCAAGTTTTCTCTTGCCAACTCTCCTCCGTGTACCCCCTTTAGCATAGGATTCAATGGGTTTCCTAAACAAAAAGACCTCTGTTTGGGTTGCGTAAGTTTCCTTTTGCAAGGGCAAATGACACAGCGGAGGGTTCGATGGAGAGACCTCTTACCTTGTTCCCCCCCATATTTTCCTAATTGGAAAGGATTCTATCATCCTCCTGTGCCGCCACGATATGGTGACCTCCAATGGAGACTTGCACACTGGATCCTCCCCTCTAACCACTTGCTGCACCGCTTCTCAAGTCTCCTAGCAGATGAATGTCCCTTTTGTAAAAGGCCTGAAAACCTCTTTCATATTTATGTTGAATGTCAACGGTTGGCTCCTTTATTTATCTTTCTTAAGAATTGTTTTGGCAGGATTGGCTTGGTTTTCAACACTTGTGTTTTCATTTATGGCTTAGACATCTCACACAAGAATATGAATGATGTGTTAGGTAATTTCCTGCTTGCACAGGCAAAAATGGCAGTGTATAAATCAAGAAAAAGAAAAGTTGATGATCTCGGAGCTAATGAGGAAAATGCCTTATTCTTGTTTAAAAATCTTGTGACGAGCCGTGTAAAGTTAGACTTTGCCTTTTTCTCCATAACAGGAAGGCTGCCACAGTTTGAGACCAAATGGTGCGTGAAAGAAGTCATTTGTAAAATCCTGGAGAAACGTTTATTGTTTTGTGAAATGTTTTGTGCATAATTTTACTGTATTTTACTGTATTAATATTTTTTGTTTGTTTCTCTGCTTGAAATGACAATGTGACCCCTATTTGGGGGTTTTCTTTTTCTATTTTTATAATAAAAAGATACAAAAGTCTCAAGTCTCTCTCTCTCTCTCTCTCTCTCTCTCTCTCTCTCTCTCTCTCTCTCTCTCTCTCTCTCTCTCTCTCTCTCTCTCTCTACCTGCTGGCCGTTTGTATGCTGGTTGTACTGTCATGGCGTCTGCTTGTGGAGGCCTGTGAGTGCTCTGTGTTGTTGCTCCATTCCCCACCCCCTACCCCCCCGTTCCCCCACTCTGTGTCCTTGTACCTGTTCGTGGAGTCGTCCTGGTGATTCCCATATACGTTGAGACGGGATAGAGAGCCGGAGAGCACAGGGTGATCGCTGGTAAGGGTTCGCCGTTTTTGGGCGTCGCCCGATCGGTGTTTGCTCCTTCATCTTAAACCTCTATTTCCTTTTTTTCCTTTCGTTTATCTTTCCTTCAGTTTGTTTTGTTGCCTCCCTTTTCCGATGTTAGGGAAATCGGAGAGGTCTGATTACTTCCCATTCCCGGAGTTCGGGTAGGGAAGATTATATTATATATTCACCCTCCCCGAGTTGGGGAGGGGTTGTAAGTGCAGCTGTTCCAGCATGGCAGCTGCACTATCTCGATTTACGGCCTTTCAGAGCCTGACCCGTAAGCACGGGTTCTTTTGTGTACCTCCGGAACGTGAGGTTAGTGTCGAGGACGTTGTCCTCGCAACCGGTCGTGTTGTCGGGATCGACAAGGTTGTTGCCGCTTTGCGGATGAACAAGCGGATCGTTATTTTTTTGTCCGACGTGGATTGTGTCCCACAAATTGTCGAACAGGGTTTGACAATCGATCCAGATTTATTTGTTATGATTTCCCCACTAGATAGCCCAGCGATAAAAGTCGTGATATCAAATTGCCCCCCATTTGTATCCGACGATGTACTAATTAAAGAATTGTCCCGATACGGTACCATCGTGTCTCGTATCTCCATGATTCCCTTCGGGTCACGAAACAACGATTTAAGGCACGTGGTTTCATTCCGGCGGCAAGTGTTTATGATTTAAAAAAATTCCCAGAAGGATTTAAACCTTATAATAAAATTAAAACATCAACAGAACGAATATACAGTGTACGTGTCCACCAACGTTCTAAAATGTTTTGGCTGCGGACAATTTGGGCATGTTAAGCATGACTGCCCCCGAAAAGAGAATTCTCCACAAGTACAACCTCCCCTCCGAACCGGGAATAAGCAACCCATTTGCAATGTCAAACCAGATTGAGATCTCGCGAGATCTTGGAGACGGCGGCAGGGATTTTCGAAGCTCCACACGGTCTCCACGTTTTTCGAAGTTAAGTCTGTTCACAATTGTATTTTGTCGAAACTGTATTTATCTTTCGGTGTGTGAAGTTATTGTGTGCAACTTTGGTTGTTTCTCGGTGTTTATCTTTCATAAATTGATCGTCTGTTTGCCGTGTCGCGAGCAAGGCCTTGTACAGTGTGCACTGTACAACCTTGAGGCTTTTTTTTCTCTCAGTGGTCCGTCGTTTGTGATCCAATAACTTTCGTTCTCTGTATTCCCAGTCTTTTCACCCATAGCCTACTTCCTTGTGTAAATCTCAACTAAAAAAAAAAACAAAAAAAAAAAAACATTTCTTTCTCTGTTCTCATTCGTTTATTCATTCTTATTCGTTCGTTCGTTCTTCGACCACGTGTTTCTCCCCCATTTCCCCAGATAGTTTTCACTCATTAACCTTCAATGTTTACACTTTCCCCTCAAGTTATGTATTCCGTCATATTTTATAACACCTTTTTCTTCTTCTTCTTTAAAAGGCTGCTTTCGACTTGCTCACCAAATCAATTCATCCCAAAAAAAAAATCCATCTCCTATAGTGCCTTTTTTCTACATTCCCTAAACTCTCCTGCACTCCATCCTCCATCCAGCGTCCTTAAACGTATTTTTAACTCGAAGGTCACAAGAAACTCATTTTGCAATAAATGTTCGTTTCCCATAAATCGTACACTTTCAAAAATCCAATCTCACCCCTCCCCTCCAAATCTTCCCCATAACCCCTCCCCTCCAAATCTTCCCCATCACCCCTCCCCTCCAAATCTTCCCCATCACCCATCCCTTTCAAATCTCCCCCCTTGCCCCCTCCCTCCTAAACTACCCCCTCACCCCTCCCCGCCAAGACGCCCCCTCGCCCCTCCCCTCCTAGACTCCTGCCTCACCCCTCCCCTCCAAATCTCCCCCATATCCCATCCCTTTCAAATCCCTCCCCTTGTCCCTTCCCTCCCAAACTCCCCCCTCACCCCTCCCCTTCAAATCTCCCCACCCTCATTGCTTCTCAATTTCCCCCCTCTCACTCCCCCTCCTCAAAGCGTCCTCCCCGCTTCTTCCCCCTTCAAACTCTCACCTCCATCTCCCCCAACCTTCTGCCTCGCTCTTCCCCCTCCTCAAATAACACCTCATTGTGGCTCACCCAATCACCATCAAACCTTTTGTCCGCCCCATCCTTCCCTTTCTCCGAGCTATTCTGAAATCTCTGACACACCTTCAACAGCTCTCCCTACCTCTTCCACCTCTTCCACATCTTGCCCTACCCCTCCTCCCCCCTGTTCTGTATCTGATGCTCCCCCTTCCTCTTCATTAACGGTATGGACCTCAAACATCCGGGGCCTTCGTTCAAACTTAACTGATCTCTCCATACAGGTTGCTTCTGTCAAACCAGACGTGATCTGCTTAACAGAAACTTTCCTCCTTTATGATGTCTCTGATTCCATAGTATCTCTCCCGGGCTACTCCCTCCTCCGGTATGATAGACCTGAGCCTCGTCCTGGAGGCGGGGTTGCTATCTTTATCAAAAACTCTCTTCCTCACTCGCCCTGCACTGCACTCTCTCCACCTCACCCCCAGGAATACCTCTGGCTACGGCTTCCCATTCGCTCCCACCTCTTGTTCATATGTGTGTTGTACCGTCCACCAAACAGTGATGACTCCATCTACATCTCGCTGTCTGATGATATGGACCAACTTCTATCTACTCATCCCAACTCTCTCTTCCTCATATGTGGTGATTTCAACTGTCATCATGCCAGTTGGCTGGGTGTGGGTACCTCTCTCACCAGCCATGGCTCCTCAGCAAAGGACTTCTGCGACTCACTGGGACTGACACAATCTGTCAATTTCCCGACCCGGATCTCAGTCAACGGAACATCTTCTCTTCTGGACTTGGTTATGACTAACTTCCCTGAAAATGTCTGCTGCTCTTCTTCTGCTCCGATCGGATCATCTGATCATGTCCTTGTTAAAGTGGACATCTCTCTGACCATCCTCAGGGAGCCTGCTCAGCGTCGACGAGTCTGGCATTTCACTCAGGCCAACTGGCACGGTCTTCAAGCAGCCATCAATCAACTGGACTGGTCTCCCATCTCTACCACCTCTGACATCAACTCATCCTGGGAATTCTTCCAAAGTAAATTGCTCTCTCTCATGCACAGATTTATCCCATCTCGTCTTCAGTTGTCATACCCTTCCTCCCGTCCATGGTACACGGAATCTTGTGGTGAGGCTGTTGCCCAGAAACAACTTGCCTTCGTCTCCTGGAAAGCAAATCCAACGGAAGGAAATCTCATTTCCTTTCACAAAGCCCGAAACAAGTGTGTGTCCACCCTCAGGAGAGCCAGGAAACAATATCTCTCCGTTCTCAAGACCGAACTCTCTTATCTGTCTCCCTCTTCCAAATCCTGGTGGCGTCTGGTCAAATCCGTTTCTGGTGTTTGTTCCCCCTCCATCCCCTCCCTTACCTCAAACGGCTACACAGCTGACTCCGCACGTGAAAAAGCTGAATGCCTCAACTCTGTGTTTGCCTCTAAATCTTGTGTCCCAAACCCATCCCTCTCTGTACCCACCATACCCAGTCGTACCCTGCTGCTCCTGGACTCCGTGTCCTTTCCTCCTGACAAGGTGGAAAAGTTTCTGTCAACCCTCGACTCTGATTCTGCAACTGGACCCGACGGCATCAGCCCACGGGTCCTAAAATCCTGCTCTGCTGCTCTATCTCACCCTCTCTCTGTTCTCTTCACCCTCTCTTTTGCTCAAGGTCAACTGCCATCTGCTTGGAAATCAGCCAACATCACCGCTTTGCACAAAAAAGGTGCAAAAACAGATCCTAGCAACTACAGACCAATCAGCCTTCTCCCAATTATCAGCAAAGTCATGGAATCCATCATTGCTTCTGATATGAAATCTTTCCTCTTCTCCAATGGCTTGATCTCTGATCATCAATTTGGTTTCAGACCAGGTCACTCTACTCTGGACATGCTGCTTCTGCTGTCTCAACAATGGATGGAGGTCCTCAATGCCAAACAGGAAATTAGAGCTGTCTCCCTCGACATATCACGTGCCTTCGACACGGTCTGGCACCCCCGCTCTGCTCACCAAACTCTCCTCCTTTGGTATCCATGGAAATCTCCACGCATGGCTGGTGGACTTCCTCTCTAGTCGTCGTCAACGTGTGGCCCTGAATGGGTTTCTTTCATCTCCTCTTCCTGTTCAGGCTGGAGTTCCCCAAGGCAGTGTTCTGGGCCCCGTGCTTTTTCTGGTCTTCATCAATGATCTCTCTGACTCTCTCGAAAATCCTCTCTATCTCTTTGCTGATGACTCCACTCTCTGCCGCTCCATTCCTCTTCCCTCAGATCGGCAGTCTGCTGCCTCCTCACTCTCTGAAGACCTGGACAAAATCACAGACTGGTCAAACAAGTGGAACATGTCTTTCAATCCTGACAAATCTCACACTCTTACTATGTCTCTCCGAAAAGATCGACTGGACAACCCTCCCATCTACTTTCTCAACAATCCTCTCCAAGAAGTTCTGTCGCTCAAGATTTTGGGTCTCACTATCTGCCATGATCTTTCTTGGGAAAACCACATTTCCAAGCTGGCCTCCAAAGCCAGTCGCCGACTGGGCATCCTCCGTCGTGCGAAGTCCTTCCTCGGCACACCTGAGCTCCTCACCACATACAAGGCTTTCATCCGCAGCTCAATGGAATACTGTTCTCCCCTATGGGCCGGTGCTCCTGCCTCACACCTAGCTCGGCTTCACGCTGTTGAAACCAAAGCTTTCAGAATTATTGGAATCTCCCGCGATGAAGCTATCTCTGAGGGCCTTTCACTCACTCACCGCAGGCAGGTAGGTGGTCTTTCTGTCTTCTACCGACTCCTCTTCGGCCTTGCACCCCCAGCTCTCTCTGTGCTCTGTCCCCCAAATATTCCTACAGGTCGCACAAGATCTGCCAGCAACCCTCTGATGGTTAAACTGCCGAAATCTCGGCTCTCCGCTCACCTTCACTCTTTCATTCCTCTTTTCTCCCGCCTCTGGAACAAACTACCTCACTCCCTTCAATCCCACTCCTCCCTCCAGGTCTTTAAAACAGCTGTTCACCACCATCTCTTATCTTCCCCCATCCAAAACCTTGATCTTTTCTACCCCCGCTAATTCACCCCAGATCCACCTTGTTTGAAATTCCAACTTCTTTCCTGGAAGTCCTGGCAGTGTCCATATGTTTTCTACCTCTCCCACTGCCCCCTTCCCACGCCCCCCCCCCCCAAAGCCCTCGCCCTCTCTCAGATCTCTCGATGTCTCCATGTCTCTCGGTCCCTGCTCTCAAATGTTGTGTTTGTGTCCTTCCCCCTCTCTCCCCATCTTGTCTACCGCTCCCTATGTTATATGTTTTACTAGCAGAGGTACCCGGCTTTGCACGGGAGTGGGAGGAGGAGGGGAGGGGGAAGAGGAAGGGAGGGGAACGGGGGGGAGGGGGGAGGGGGGAAGCGGGGGAGGAGGAGGGGAGGGGGAAGAGGAGGGGAGGGGAATGGGGGGGGAGGGGGAAGGGGGGGGAGGGGGGGAGGGGAAGGGGGGAGGGAAGGGTGCGGGGGTGCCCAGGGGAAGAAGGGCCCCTCCCCTCCCCCTCCCCCCCTTTCCCCTCCCCCCCCTCCCCCTTCCCCCTCCCCCTTCCCCCTCCCCCTCCCCCTTCCCCCTCCCCCTCCCCCCTCCCATCCCCTTCCCCCTCGTTCCCCTCCCCTTCTCTTCCCCCTCCCCTCCTCCTCCCCCTTCACACCAGGGGGGTTGACTCAGCCTGTCATCCCACCGAGGTCGGAAGTCGGAACTCATTGTCGTCAAATAAATGTAGCCTGTATGTTTCACTCTTTGTCACATGCCGTTGGTCCCATGTCAATCGGATGAAGTTGAAAAATTAACGTTACGAAGGTTCTCTGGGACGTACTGATTCCGAATAATGAAGTTGAAAAATTAACGTTCCGAAATACGCTAATTACGCTAACAGAAGCGCTGGAGGGAGCACTGCGCTCCCTCCCTTATATTCCCTCCCTCTTCTGCTAGCGCTAATTACGCGTAACACACTAATTTTAAAACCCGAAGTTTTTTTAATTTTAAGGTGTGCTGTAGTCAGAAGCGCTAGAAGCGCTGCGCTCCCTCCCTTCGAATCCCTCTCTCTTCTGCTAGTGCTAATAATACGCTAATTTTAAAACCCGAAATTTTTTAAATGTTTATGTCTCCGTGACATTCCTGGGACCATCCCGAGTCGAACAGTACTTTCCGCTCGCAAATCCGTCCACGGGTTCTCGAGATCTTAGAGATCATAGATACATAGATCAGGACCAACTCTACTTTATATATATAGAAGGTGTGCTGTAGTCAGAAGCGCTAGAAGCGCTGCGCTCCCTCCCTTCGAATCCCTCTCTCTTCTGCTAGTGCTAATAATACGCTAATTTTAAAACCCGAAATTTTTTAAATGTTTATGTCTCCGTGACATTCCTGGGACCATCCCGAGTCGAACAGTACTTTCCGCTCGCAAATCCGTCCACGGGTTCTCGAGATCTTAGAGATCATAGATAGAGGCCAACTCTACTTTATATATATAGAAGGTGTGCTGTAGTCAGAAGCGCTAGAAGTGCTGCGCTCCCTCCCTTCGAATCCCTCTCTCTTCTGCTAGTGCTAATAATACGCTAATTTTAAAACCCGAAATTTTTTAAATGTTTATGTCTCCGTGACATTCCTGGGACCATCCCGAGTCGAACTGTACTTTCCGCTCGCAAATCCGTCCACGGGTTCTCGAGATCTTAGAGATCATAGATAGAGGCCAACTCTACTTTATATATATAGAAGGTGTGCTGTAGTCAGAAGCGCTAGAAGCGCTGCGCTCCCTCCCTTCGAATCCCTCTCTCTTCTGCTAGTGCTAATAATACGCTAATTTTAAAACCCGAAATTTTTTAAATGTTTATGTCTCCGTGACATTCCTGGGACCATCCCGAGTCGAACAGTACTTTCCGCTCGCAAATCCGTCCACGGGTTCTCGAGATCTTAGAGATCATAGATAGAGGCCAACTCTACTTTATATATATAGATGTGTCGGTTTGTCTTTCTGTGTGATTAATGTTCGCTCTTTCACGAGCCTCGATCTTGTATACAAAAAAAAAAAAAAAAAAAAAAAAAAAAAAAAAACCCCCCCACCTTCCCACCACCGATCCAATCCCTTCCACCACCGACCCAAGCCTTCCCACCACCGAACCAAACCTTCCCACCACCGAACCAAGCCTTCCCGCCGCCGAACCAAGCCCTCCCACCACCGACCCGAACCTTCCCACCATCGACCCAAGCCTTCCCACCACCGAACCAAACCCTCCCACCACCGAACCAAGCCTTCCCGCCGCCGAACCAAACCCTCCCACCACCGAACCAAGCCCTCCCACCACCGACCCGAACCTTCCCACCATCGACCCAAGCCTTCCCACCATCGACCCAAGCCTTCCCACCACCGAACCAAACCCTCCCGCCGCCGAACCAAACCCTCCCACCACCGAACCAAGCCCTCCCACCACCGACCCGAACCTTCCCACCATCGACCCAAGCCTTACCACCACTGATCCCAATCTGTCTACCACCGACCCTAGCCCTCCTACCACCGACCCAAACCCCCCCCGCCGTACCCCCTTCCCCTCCCCTTGAAACAGGGGCCCCTCCCTCTACTGAAGGATCTAATTGCAGCCATCTCCTGTTAACGATAGATCTCACCCCCCAGGCGACATCGTCCAATCACAGCTTGTTGCCTGCTATAACTGATCCTACCTCTCCCGCCGTGGTAGCCGATGGGAATCCCCTCCCGATGATCACGTCCTCCCCCCAAACCCTTGCAATCTCTTCCCACTAACCAGGACGAGTTTCAATTAGTCTGCCCAAAAGGAAAAAGACATCTGCAAATAACAGATGAAAACGGTCATCTCTTTAAAAAACCTACAACTGAAAACCGACAGCCCCTCCTCTCTGCCCTAGATTTGTCCCTCGTCACAGAAAATCGTTTCTCGGTATTGGAGGACATAGATGTGGATGAATCCTCGCCCTTGTCTACTGACCTAGAAACTGATATGGTTGAACCGCAAAAATTAGTACCCCCCCCCTCCCCCCCCCCCTCCCCTGAAGATGGCTCATTTCTCTCCCTCCCCGTCCCCTCCCTCTATGGACTATGCCCCATCCGATAACGTGGAGGGATGTGATGACGGTGAGGAGATAAATGATGAAAACCAGTGTGACACACCATCTGAGCCATCTGATATAGATGACTCTGTTAGTGAATGTGGTAGCCTTAAGGAAGAAGAAACCCCTCCAATCCCTCCCTCCGAGATAAAAAGGTTTCTTAAGGACACATTCCGAAAAAGGAATGTTGTTATAGAAACCTTTTTTCCGGAGCTACCTGATTTTATACATTCCACTAGATTGATGGTAAAACGGCCCCACGTTTTTAATTTCAATTCCTCCCAACGTCACCGTTTAAAGAAGTGGTTGCAAAAAGCTAAGAATGAACTGCTATCAAAAAATTGAGTGGTGGTCACTCCTCCTTGTAGCTGTAATGAGTTTTTCCATTTGTAGCCTGAATATTAACGGAGGATGTAGCTCTGTCCGTAAAGTTCAAGTAAGGGATTTTTTATTACAGAAGAAAGTTGACATTGCCCTCTTACAAGAGACCCATGCCAACGACTGCTGTGTCGCAGAGTGGTGTAGGCTCTTCCCTGGCCTGTCCTTTTTTAGTAACGGTGACTCCCGCAAAGGCGGTGTCGCAATAATTCTTAGCCCCTCCTTTTCGCCTTCATCGCTTAAATTCGACGAAATACACAAGGGATCCCTAGCATCCCTAGAATTCCACTACTGTGGAAAATTCTATACTATTTTTAATATCTATGCCCCAAGTACGCCTGTAGCTCGGCGAGTTTTTTTAATGCCCTTGGGACACACCTAACGTCCCTCGACAGCCAAAACGCCCTAAAAAACCAAGACAATCATGTTTGTATTGGTGGAGATTTTAATTGCACCCTCCAACCCCAACTCGACAGGAACAGTGCAGAGCCCCATCCTGCCTCCACAATCCCTCTCACCAAATTTTTAAAACAAATGAATTTGACAGATATATGGCGGGTACAGCACCCATCAATCAGGCAATACACATGGTGTCGATGCATTCAGGATAATATTGTACTTGCTCGCTTGGACAAGTTTTATATTAATCCTCCACTTGAACGCCTCATTCTGTCATCCAAAATTTGCCCATCAGGATTCTCGGACCACAGCGCAACATTTCTCAAAATTTCTGCCCCCTGCCCGAAACACAAGAGTGCTTTTTGGAAATTTAATAACAACTTACTTGATGATTGTACCTTTAAGGACATTTTTCCGGAAATTTGGAATATTCTAGTTGCCTCCCAAGGGAATTTCTCAAACCTCAGACAATGGTGGGATAATGCCAAAACGCACATCAGACTGTTCTGCCAACAATATCGTGCGTATGGTGTTCAAGAGGAAAGAAAAACCACAACCTTACTTGAAGATGAAATCCTGGAATTACAGGAACAGCTTCAGGGAACCGCAAGTGTGAGCTACCAGGGAATGAGGCAACAAATTCATGGAAAAACGGCCTTACTGAATTCCATATCCGAAAGGCGAGCACAAAATGCTTTATTGCACCTGAAGATGAGGTACATACACGACCTTGATGCTCCAACCAAATTCTTCTTCAGCCTTAAAAGGGGGGCCTCTTCGTCAATGATTACACGCTTGCTCCATGATGGGGAACTCCTTTATGAAGTTGGCAGAATCAGGGAATGTGCCCGGAAACATTTTAAACAACGGTTTATGCGGCATGACATTAACCAGGATGCAATATCGGAACTTGTTTCTAACCTTCCAACATTGGCGGAGGATCAGAAGCAGCAGTTGGAGGATCCTCTTAGGTTACCTGAGCTCACCGCTGCCTTGAAGGCCTTGGAACCTGATAAAGCCCCTGGACTGGATGGGCTGACTAGTGAATTTTTCCAGTTTTTTTGGGACGCCATTGGACCTCACCTACTGCGGGTATTGAATGAATGTTTAGAGGATGGACAACTGCCGTGGAGTTGCCGGAGAGCAGTCACCACCTTAATTCCTAAGAAAGCGGACACTCAACTTATAGAGAACTGGCGTCCTATTTCTGTTTTATGTACGGATTATAAAATTTTAGCCAAAGCCTTGTCTAATCGAATGAAACCTTTTATGAATGTACTAATAGGAGAACATCAATCCTTTTGTATTCCTGGACGTACTATTTTTAATAATATCTTTCTTATCCGTGATACCATTCGGTTTTGTAACAATTTTAATATGAATGTTGGTCTGTTTTTCATTGACCAAGGAAAAGCCTTTGATTGTATTGACCACATGTACCTTTTTAGAGTTTTAGAGAATTTTGGGTTTGGACCTATTTTTATCTCGTACGTTAAACTTTTGTATTGTAATATATCCAGTGTTCTTAAAATTAATCAAGTATTGTGTAGCCCCATTGCTGTACAACGGGGAGTACGGCAAGGTTGCCCGCTATCTGGACCTTTATACTCTCTTGCCATCGAACCTCTTCTGCTCCAATTATGTACGCACATTTCTGGCTTCACTGGATCAATTCTTACCACACCGCTAAAAGTCTCTGCCTATGCAGATGATGTCTGTATTTATATAAAAAATAGTGCTGACGTCACTGCGGTGGCTCAGGCACTAAAGACATATTGTCAGGCTTGTTCAGGCCAGGTAAACTGGAAGAAGAGTGAAGCCCTTTGGATAGGACCTGAAGATTGCCCGCCAATTGTCCTACCAGGAGGAGTGAACTGGCAGAAAAGTGGCATTAAATACCTCGGTATTTTCCTAGGAGACAACACCTTTGAGCAGCAGAACTGGGTGGGATTACTGGACAAGGTAATGGCAAAACTGGCCCGCTGGAAAGGACTTCTTTCTCAACTTTCGTACCGCGGAAGAACTCTCGTGATATGCATAAGATGATATGCCTACAACCGCCCGGGAGCCTTCTTATTACACTGCAAAAGAGCATTGTCGACTTTTTCTGGAGCGGGAAACACTGGCTCCAACCCCCCGTGGCATACTTACCACTCACTGAAGGTGGCCAAGGTCTTATTGATATCCGCAGCCGGATTATGGTCTTCCAGCTTCATATCGTGCGCCAACTTGTATATGGAGATGAAGCCCTACTCTGGAGACCTCTGGCTAACTGCATATTGCAACTTACATGCAAGCTGGGTTACGACCGAGAACTTTTCTTGATGAACCCTCATCAAATCGATTCATCCTTGCTGCCCACCTTTTACCAAGGGGTGATGAACGCCTGGCAAGCCCTGTCCTTTTCCCGTGAAATGGCAACATACAACATGGAAATGTTGTTGAATGAGCCCCTATGCTACAACCCCTTCCTGGAAAACAGCTTGAATAATAGGGGACTCGTTCAACGTTTTGTTGATGCCAAGCTGCTGCGAGTGAAAGACCTCATGACAGAGTCTGGGAGCTGCCGGCTGAGTGCTGCCGCTGTGGCACAAAAAACCAGAATAAAATCTGTCAGGATCATCTCTCGGTTCCTTCAAGGGATATCCACAACGTATCGTAATACCTGCGAGGAACTTGGCCCTTCCCCCGAGGAAACAGCGGGTGACTTCCCCAAACTCCTAGTCTTCAGCCCGCCACTTAATCTGTCCCCTGGCCTGAACAGCCCTGATGATACTGCATTATCCCTTCCCGCCTTTCCAAAGAAAACTTTGTACAATGCGTACGTTAAAATTTTATACGCAAAAACATTTTCTGAGCACCCGAGGCTTCGATGGCGGGATGTTTTACCCCCAATACCCCCCAATTGCCCCAATTGGCGAAGTTTTTATCTCTTGCCTACTCCAAAGTATGTTGGAGATATTCAATGGAAACTTGTACACTGGATTTTACCTTATAATGTTTTACTGAACCGGTTTTCTACTGCTAACTCTAATCTATGCCCTTTCTGTGCATCCATTGAAACCCTACCGCATATATACCTTGAGTGTGAACGATTGCAACCTCTTTTTACATTCCTTCAGGAACGCTTTGTGAAGCTTGGTTCCCTCTTCAATCACAATGTTTTTATTTATGGTGTTTTAGGACCGTCTTCCCTTAGAAATGTGGTTTTAATGAATTTTTTAATTGGCCAGGCCAAGTTTGCAATTTATAAATCCAGGAAGAAAAAAATGGGAAACGCTTCTGACTCGTCATATGATGTACTGCTCACCTTTAAGGCTCTTGTAAATGCAAGACTAAAGCTAGAGTACCGGTTTTTTAAAATGAACAAGAATTTAACATGTTTTAAAGAAACGTGGGTTTTTAATGATGTCATATGCACACTTGATGATGATGATTTGATAATAATTTTTCCTTGAGACCATTTTTATTGTGCTTTGTTTCTTTATGACTGAACATTACTGATTTTTTGTACTCTTGTAATAAAAGGAAGAAACAGTCAGTCTCTCTCTCTCCCTCTCCCTCTCTCTCTCTCCCTCTCTCTCTCTCTCTCTCTCTCCCTTTCTCCCTCTCTCTCCCTCTCTCAATGTTTCGCTTAATTTAATTAAACGCTTAATTTTTGCTCTTGATGTGGTCATAGCTCTTGCATGAGCATTTCCTTTGAAATTGTTTGTGGTTTTTTGTTTGTGTCTTCACCTTTGGTTTGTAAAATTTTTATACTTGCTGGTTTCCTTTAAATATCCTTTGCTC
The DNA here is from genome assembly GCF_964187855.1 of Myxine glutinosa. Lineage (NCBI taxonomy): Eukaryota > Metazoa > Chordata > Myxini > Myxiniformes > Myxinidae > Myxine > Myxine glutinosa. The sequence goes on along the minus strand of NC_136266.1, from coordinate 178,771,967 downwards.
CTTTTGTTGAATTCATGATCCTTACGAAATGTTTCTTTAAACTGGTTGCTTTGCTTACAACCGCTTTGTGGAATTGCTTGTATTTTTATAACTAGGGCATGCCCGTACTATATATATATATCTAAAATTATATCCCCCCCCTCTATTTACATGAAATGGTTTGGTTCATGAAATGTTTTGGTCCATTCGCAACGCCAAAGCGAACGGCGAACGCTTTACATGAAATGGTTTGGTTCATGAAATGTTTTGGTCCATTCGCAACGCCAAAGCGAACGGCGAACGGCTTGCGAGTACAGTGACAATCCCCCCCCCCCCCCCTCTATTTACATGAAATGGTTTTAATTAGTTTTAAAACATAGTTTAACGCCAACATAGCGGCAACATAGTTTGCCAACGTGAAATAAATGAATACGCTCTCAAATGTGCCGTCCGAGGCAGAGTGTGTTCGCCACGTTCGGCACACGCGATAGCTCGCTGCTCTCTGATTGGTTGAATCGTTTTTTGGACATAGCTCGGTAAGTAATTGTCCGATTAATATGAAACCTTGAAAAGGCACATCCTCGGGTCCCCAGCAATATACCTGGCAAGTTTAAAGTATATCGGACCCGTGGTTGTCGAGAAACAGCGGTCACAGACAAACAAACAAACAAACAAACAAACACACATACAGAGATTACTGGAATTATAGATAGATAAAAGGGCACAAAAGTCTCTCTCTCTCTCTCTCTCTCTCTCTCTCTCCTCTCTCCTCTCTCCTCTCTCCTCTCTCCTCTCTCCTCTCTCCTCTCTCCTCTCTCCTCTCTCCTCTCTCCTCTCTCCTCTCTCCTCTCTCCTCTCTCTCTCCTCTCTCTCTCCTCTCTCTCTCTCTCGTGGGTGGGGCAATCATGGCTGCTGTGTGTGAGGAGCTGTGAGTACTGTGCTGTGTTGGCGTCTTTCCCATCCTCCATTTCACTCCATTTGTGTCCTTGTACGTCTTTGTGAAGTTTTCCCCGTGTTTCCTTTCTTTGTTGAGACAGGAGAGAGAAAGAGAGCGCACATGGTAAGTGATTAGCAGGCCTGTTCAGGACCCCCTGGTTTGGGCCTGCTCTTCCTTTGCCGTGTTTATACGTTTAGCCTTTTCTTGGCTAAATACTTCACCCATATTATTACTTTTCCTTTTCCTCCACTTGCTAGTTTTGCTTGTGGCAGGTTTGTTTTTGTTTTTTCAATTTACTTCATTTGTTAATTTTACACTATGGCAAACGTACGTTTGCACAATAGTGTGTACGAGGCACTTACTCCAAAGAACGGGGTCATAGTTTGTCCGCCGGACGGAGTTAGTGTTGACGACGTTGTAATGGGTTTCGGAGAACAAATTGGGCTCGAAAACATTCTCGCAGCGTCGAAAATGAATCAACGTGTCGTGCTCTTCCTGTCCGAAGAGCGATACGTTGCTCAGACAGTCGAAACCGGCTTGTCTGTCACGCCGGATCTTTTTCTTACTGTGTGTCCTTTGGACACACCTGCCGTCAAAATTATTATTTCGAATTTACCACCTTTTTTTAAAAGCGAGGAGATTACCTGTGCTTTAAACCATTTTGGGACGGTCGTGTCACGGATCTCAATGATCCCCTTACGTTTGCGTCTGGCGCTTCGGTTAGACACATCATGTCTTTCCGGCGTCACTGTTATATTGTTTTAAAGAACAATGCACAATCGCTTAGTGCTGCTGTGACTTTGAAGCACAAAGATCGCAGCTACCAAATTTACATCGCTACTGAGGCAATGACGTGCTTTATTTGTGGCGAGCACGGACATTTAAAGAACGCTTGTCCGAAACCAAATATTCCCGGTGACGAATCTCAACGTGTGGAATCTAACCGGGAATCTCAACACCTGGAACCCAAACCAAGCACCAGTGGTACATCTAGAGTCGCGGAGCCCAAGCCAGACACGAGTGGCACATCTAGAGCGGAGTGTACAGACGCCTCCCATAATCAGCCCCACAGGCCACAGTGCGAGTGCAGAACTAAAGGGACCTCAAGCGGATGACGAGGGTTTTATCACCGTTCAATCTCGGAGAAACAAGCGCCCAAACGTCAATGGTCACGATGTAATGGTGAGCGTTCCGAAAAAACTGGCGGCGTCGGGCAAACGAAATGGCTCCCATTTGGAAGCAGCTGCCCCGTTTGCTGCCGTGGAAACGGAAAACAGATTTGCCGTGTTAGCTACGGAGGATAATAATAACGCTCCCGATAACGAGCAAGACAAACACGAGCACGAACAAGAAGGTGGTGTCGTGCCCCAAGAGGTACAAGGAGGTGATGTTGTGCCCCAAGAGGCACAAGGAGGTAGTGTCATGCCCAAAGAGGTACAAGGAGGTAGTGTTGTGCCCCAAGAGGTACAAGGAGGTAGCGTCGTGTTCCAAGAGGTAGCTGTGACTACCCCTGTGGTTGCCGATACTACAACCATGGACGTCAGCAATGAACCTGTTTTGGTCCCTCTCCCTGCTAAGGGTGAAGTGTCTGAGATGTCTGCGCCACAGACAACCCCGTACATCATGGAAGCAGAGAGTGTATGTTCTGTTTCGGAAATAGTTTTTCCCCTCCTGGCAGAAATGGAAATACCTGCTCCACCGGGGGAGCACGGTACTAATGTAGATCCCCAATTAAACTACGACTCTGATGGCGCGTCGTCGCTTGCCTCTGGTGGTAGCACCGAGGTCTGGAATGATCCAGGCTTATCCCAGGAACCGGAGAGTGGTCCGACTGTGCCCCCCCAGGAGATCCTAAAGTTTTTACATCACACCTTCCGTAAGAGAAATGTTACAATTCAGGATTCCTTCCCTGATCTGCACAGTTTTATCATCTCCGCAAAGCGACTGCTCCTTCAGTCCGAGCAGTTTGGTTTGACTGAACCACAAATGTTTCGTCTCAGGAAATGGGTTCTGAAAGCAAGGAAGCACCTGCAGGCATATCATGACCCAATTGACTGATACCCTTCCCCAAATTCCACACTATGGCTTTTTCTATAGCCACTTTAAACATAAACGGAGGACGCTCGTATTTACGAAAAGCTGAAGTTAAGGAGCTTGTTTTGCAGAACCACATCGATATCTTACTCTTACAAGAAACCAGATGTAGTTCCTCCTGTATGAGTGAATGGGAAAGAATAATGAAAGGAAGGTGGTTCTTCAGTAGCTTGGAGTGTCCTCGGGCTGGGGTAGCCATCTATTTGCATCCTTCTCTCTGTAATCTCATTGTTGATTTTAATGAAATAATTGAAGGGTACTTAATCTCTCTCACTTTCACCCTTAATGGTTTTAAACACACGATAGTGAACGTCTATGCACCCAGTGACAGCACGGATAGAATTGCTTTTTACACACAGTTAGAAACCTCCCTTGCACATTTTGATTTTAATGGATTTGTTTGTTTAGGAGGGGATTTTAACTGTACGATGGACTCTACCATTGATCGCAATGGGAATGAGCCTCATCCAGCAAGTATTGTGCCTCTGACTCGGACTTTGACAACCTTCTCCCTTGTTGACATCTGGAGAACTCGAAATCCATCCACACGCCAGTATACGTGGTGTCGGTGTTTAAATGGCCGTCTGTCCCTCGCAAGGTTAGACCGGTTTTATATTAATAGTGATTTTTTAAATATTGTGACCCATACTGCTATTGTCCCGAGTGGTTTCTCAGATCACCACATGGTTGTGTTTCGCACTTTCTCCCCGATTTGTAATCGTGGTGCTGTCTATTGGACATTCAATGTTAGTCTTCTGGAAGACAAATGTTTTATTGATGCTTTTAAAATCTTCTGGGAGACCTTACTCCTGCGGAAAGCTTCCTTCCCTCTCCTCGGACAGTGGTGGGACAATGCAAAAGTCCAGATAAAAATGTTTTGCCAGCAGTACGGGTCCTTTCATACCAAGAATGATGTTGCTCTTCAATCCCTGCTTACCAAGGAGATTTTAACTTTACAATCTAACCTCTCAGCTTCTAATGCTGAACGGACTAATCTTTTGTTGGCTAAGAAAAAGGCCGTTCTTGCTGAATTGTGTGTAAAGCGAGCGAGAGGAGCTTTGGTCCGGCTCCGAATGGAAAATTTGTGTTTTCTCGATACCTCTTCCAAGTTCTTCTTTGGATTGGAAACCCGAACCAAACGAAGCCAGCAACTAACCTCGCTTCGGACAAAAAAAGGGAGAGTGACATACGATCAAAAATGTATCAGAGGTTCCGCCAAGGAATATTTCTCTGACTTGTACCATGCCAAGAACATTGATCATGGAATGATTGACTCTCTGGTTACCTCTTTGCCCACCTTGTCCGAAATGGCACGCCAACAGTTGGATGTGGAAGTTACTTCGGAAGAACTTTTTTCCGCATTGCAAACTTTACCCACTGGCAAGGCGTCAGGCTTAGATGGGATCCCAATGGAACTCTACCGGGCCTTCTGGAACCTTTTGGGTCCTGAACTACTTGGTCTTTTAAACGACAGCTTGCGATCTGGCTCGCTACCCCTCAGTTGTCGCAGGGCTGTACTTGCCCTCATTCCCAAGAAAGGAGACCTTCAGAACTTGAAAAACTGGCGTCCAATCTCGTTACTTTGTACTGACTATAAAATATTTGCCAAAGCTCTTGCAAACCGCCTCAAGCTGGTGATTGGGGAGATTGTACACCCCGACCAATCCTACTGCATTCCCAAAAGGACTATACATGATAGTATTTTTATCGTTCGCGACATTATCGATATTTGTACCATTGAACAAAGGAATGTTGGTTTGGTTTTCCTCGACCAGGAAAAAGCTTTTGATGCAATTGATCATTTTTATCTCTTTTCTGTTTTACGTGGCTTTGGTATCGGGGAATTTTTTTATCTCTTACACTAAATTATTGTATAATAATACTTTTAGCTTGTTAAAAGTAAATAATATTTTATGCCAGCCATTCTCTGTTTGTAGAGGAATTCGCCAAGGGTGCCCCTTGTCTGGTCTTTTGTACTCCCTTTCAGTTGAGCCTCTGCTTATTCGATTGCGTGCGCGCCTTCTTGGTTTCGCCCCCCTTCCAGCAGTAAACCCGGTCAAGACAATTGCCTACGCAGATGACCTGTGCGTAATTGTTCGCTCTGATGAAGATGTTTCTTCCTTGGTTCATTGTGTCCAGGAGTTTAGCTCAGCAAGCTCTGCAAAAATCAACTGGCTCAAGAGCAATGCTCTTTACTTGGGTCCGCTAAGTGACGCCCCTCCTCCAACCTTGCCCGGCCAGCTTGTGTGGGCACGAGACGGGATACACTATCTCGGGGTCTCTCTTGGCACTCCGGACTTCGTCTCGAAGAACTGGGAAACACTTATAACTAAAACTGAGCAGCGGCTTCTAAAATGGAAAGGTTTACTGAATCAGCTCTCTTATCGGGGTCGCACCCTGATAATAAACAATCTTGCGGCATCAATGCTGTGGCATAAGCTTAAGGCACTACAAGCCCCAGCTTTTATTCTCAAAAAACTCTCGTGTTTTCATTGACTTTTTTTTGGGGGGGGGGAAACACTGGCTCCGGTCAGGCGTGCTGAGCCTGCCCGTTGCTGAAGGTGGACAGGGGTTGGTCGATGTCAACAGTAAGGTGATGGCTTTTCGCCTCCTCTCACTACGCCGGCTCTTGTACACGGATGTCCCGTGGAAAGCTTTTGCTCACTGCCTACTTAGGCAAGCCGGGAAACTTGGTTTTGACCAGCAACTCTTTCTCATCAACATCAAGAACATCGACTTAACTTTGGTCCCCCCCCATTCTACAGGAGCATGCTGGAAGCATGGCAGGCGATTCAATTTCAGCGTGATGCATGTGATTATTCCCTCCCAATGTTTTAAAATGAGCCAGTCTTCTTAAACCCAGTTTTTAAAGGAGTCTGTAGTGACCGATCTTTTATGCAAAAATTCATTGATATTGATTGCACTAAGGTCAAAAACTTTCGAGACCCTTTTCTCCATAAATGGAAGTCAGCAGCTGACGTTGCTGTGGCTACTGGTGTTCGTTCTATCAGAGTCATTGGGAGGATCTTCTCCCTGATTTTACGCCTTTTTAAACAAACCGGGCTAAAATGGGACCCACTGGTGGAAGCTAACCCCTCTTTGTCACAATGCCCCTTTCCAAAACTTTTAATCTCTTTCCAAGGTCTTATTCCTTTTAATACAATGGAGAAATCCTCTGTTTATTCCATGTGTGTTGGAATTCTTGTTCCCTGTAAACCGACAGAACCTCAAACACACTGGAGACCTCTGCTCCAAATTGGCGCTGCCGCAACAATCAAATGGCTCACCATGTCTAGGGCACCCATTGTCAAACGCACTGGGGACCTGCAATGGCGACTGGCACATTATATTTTATCTTCAAACGTTTTATCTCACCGCATATGCCCTGACAACTCGGAAATGTGTCCCTTCTGTGATGTCCCTGAAACTGTTTTTCATGCTTTTATTGAATGTACGAGGTTGGCTCCTCTTTTTTCAGTTTTATCACGTGTGATTGAAGGGCTAGGCTTGGTTTTCACACATTGTGTTTTTATATTTGGCTTTAATTTTTCTTACCGGTGTAAAGAAGAATGTATTTTAGCCAACTATCTGTTTGCGGAGGCAAAACTTGCTATTTATTTATCAAGAAAGCACAAAATGCAAACCATTCGTGCACCACTTTTATCTGATGATGATGTTTTTATGATTTTCAAAGGTCTAGTTACGTCTCGTTTACATCTGGAGCTTGAATTCATTGAATGTACGCTCTTCTCACAGCGATGGTGCGTGAAGGAATCCCTTTGCAGCTTGGTTGATGGTGTCCTCCAAGTTCATTTGTAAATTCTAGTCCTTGCCCTCATGTAACCCCCATCCTTATTTATATGAAATGTGTCGTATGACTTTTCATCATGTACACTGACTTCCCAGTAATAAAGAGGAACGAAATGTCAATGTCTCTCTCTCTCTCTCTCTCTCTCTCTCTCTCTGTCGCCACCTGTCGGTGCGTTGGGTGTGGCGTCATGGCGGCTGTGAGCAACTGCTCTGTGCTTTGGTGAGCCCGTTGCGTTTCCCCCCCCCCTCCCCTGCCCCCCCTCTCCTTTTCCATCTTGTGTGCTTCGGCATTGTGTTTTCATCCGTTCTGCACCCTTGTCTTCGAGAGAGAGAGGATTGAGAGCGGGCCCTTGTTGGGTGCGGCCTACTGGCTTTGACGGCGCTTTGTAAGCCATTTTTGTGCTTATAACGCACGTTTATTATTTACTTTAGCTCGATTATTTAGGTTTGATACCTTCTTGTCCGGTTCGGACAAGGGGGGGGAGGATTTGATCTGTTTGTTGGTGTTCGACAAACATTGGGTTTTCTCGGTTACTAACTTGTCTTTGGTCGAGTTAGAATGGCGGGCGAACGTTTCCGCATTGATACGTACGAATCGCTAACTCGTAAACACGGGCTAGCTTGTGTTCCTCCCAACGAGGTGGAAATTAACGATGTGCTTTCCGCCATTGGAAACATCGTTGGTGCACACAGTATTCGCGCTGCCTCTCGTATGAATAAGAAATTCGTCGTATTTTTGTCCGAGGAGCACATGGTAGCGAGTGTAGTCGAACAAGGCTTGTTCATTGAACCGAACACGTTCCTCTCTGTTTTCGCTTTACAAGCCCCGACGGTAAAGATTAACATCAGTAATATCCCGCCATTTATTAGAAATGAGGATTTACGTGAACAATTAAACAAGTTCGGTGAGGTCGTATCGAGGATTTTGATGGTGCCGATGCGAAATGTTTGCGATCGATTCAAACTTGTCATGTCCTTCAAGAGGGTGGTGTACATGATACTGCCTGCACATGTAAAAACGCTCAATGTCGTGTTGAGTGTGAAAATCAACAGCTTTGAATACAAAATGTATGCCTCCTCAGAGGCTATGACGTGTTTCGAGTGTGGGGCTTACGGGCATGTGAGGAGTGCCTGCCCCAATGCGGGTACACCGCAGGAACGCGGAGGATTGGTGAGGAGCGGCGACTCTTCACCGCACAATGAAGGGGAGGAGGCGGATCGAGTGGTTAATCCACCCATCGCACCGACTGCGGTGAGCGAAGCGCCAGACCCGACCACCCCGACCGGGGGGGGGGGGGGGGGGGGGGAAGTGATAGATCTAGAATGTGAGGTGACTAACCCCGCCCCTCCACTTAAGGTGGGAATGAAAGTGGTTGAACCCTCTCTCATTTCGTCCACGGTACACGACAGTGCGGACGATACCATGGAAGTATCCGTAGCGGACACCAGGAAAAAAGGTCAGAAGCGTTCAAGTGATGAATCCTGTGATTCCGAAGAAAAACAAAATAAGATTCAGATCGTGTCAGGCTCGCAGGACCTCCAGGGTGAGGCCTACACCGGAAACTCCTTGGCGGTAATGGAGATGGTACCGGAAGTGTATGTACGTGAGGAAGATTCGCTTGCACCACTTGCTGAGATTGAGTATGACCCGGAAAATAGTCGATCCTCTCAGGATGTGGTAAGTCCTTGTCCTGATAACCAAACTCGCTCACACGAGTTATCAGCTGGATCTGCTAGTGAGGAAAAAATAGATAAAGGGGAAAGTCCTTGCGACTGTGAGGATAACGTTAACCCTTCCCTGACAGATAAAAATGAAAGGGATGATGAGGTGGGGGACATACTTATAGCCACAGGGGATATGGTAAATTTGGAAGGGTCTGCAAAGAGTGCGGAGGTCCTTGACCCTGTAGAATTGCTGTTTCCAAAACTAAGTGTTCAGCAAATAGGAGGAAAAGATGCAGATCAAGATGAAGCACTTGATTCTGATGAAACCTCTTCTACTCCACTCTTTAGTGCTTCAAGTGCTCAAGAGAGTGAGGCGGGTGATGACAATACCATCACCATGGTTTCTCAAGAAAATGTTATCAAGTTCCTTGAAGAAACGTTCAGGAAAAGACATGTAAAAATCAAAGACTACTTTCCGAATCTGCATGATTTTATTTTGACTGCAAAGAACATGATTCGTGAACCCTATCAGGTTAACATGTCAGAACCTCAATTCCAGAGGCTAAGAAAATGTGTAACTCGAGCGGGCAAGGAACTGTATGAATAGTTAACAGAGTGGAGATAAAAGTAGCATCCTTAAACATCAATGGTGGTCGCAGTTGTGTGCGTCGCCTCCAGGTGTTTCAAATGTTTCAGAATGAAAAGATTGATGTGCTGATGTTACAAGAGACGCATGCAAATCAGTCTTCTGAGGTTGAGTGGCGTAATATCTTTAAAGGTTGTCACTTTTTCTCCAGTGCTTTCGTTGATGCCAAGGCTGGTGTTGCAGTAGTCTTACATCCTAGACTCCAGCCGTTGGAGATCAGATGTAGAGAAATTTGCAAGGGCCATTTACTATCTGTGGAGTTTGTCAGCGGTAACCAAAAGATTTGCATGACTAATGTATACTGCCCTAGTGCTAACTCTGCAAGAAGTGCTTTTCTTCACAAGTTAGCAGGTTTTTTAAGCACTATTGACCTGTCCATGTTGGTTTGCTTGGGGGGAGACTACAACTGTACCCTCAACCCACAACTTGATAGAAACACTCCTGAGCCTCATCCACCGAGTGCAAGGCCTTTGGCACAGCTCATTAAAAAATTTCAACTTGTGGATGTGTGGCGGGTACAGAACCCTAACATCCGGCAGTACACGTGGGTTTGTGCCGCAAGAAATCTTTTGACAATGGCTCGGTTGGATAGATTTTATGTTAACCATGATAAGGTAAATCTTGTCAAGAATTCTTATATAAGGCCGTCTGGTTTTTCTGATCATCACATGGTCGTTGTTGTATGTGGCTTACCTCATCACGTGTGTAGAAGTGCATATTGGACTTTCAATGTCAAACTTTTACAAAGTGAGCATTTCAAAGAAGCATTCAGAATGGTATGGAAGGAATGTGAAATGCAAAAGTTTTCCTACCTAAATTTAAGGCAATGGTGGGATTGCACAAAATCCCAAATTAAGTGTTTTTGCCAGCAATACTGTCGTTATAATACCTGTAACACACTCGGTGTGATAACTGCCTTAAAAAACGATATACTTTATTGTGAGCAGAAATCTGGAATGTCCAACGAAAATGTCCAGCAGTTGTCAGAGAAAATAACACTACTGGCTGAAATGGTGAGAGAGCGTGCATCTGGTGCTTTCGTCCGACTGCGAATGGACAATATTCAACTTGACAAACCAAACAAAGACTTTTTCAACTTGGAAAAGACAGCCAAGATCCCTCAACAAATTCACGCTTTGCGCTCTTCTGCCGGTGCGCTTCTGTCTTCTCAAAGTGACATCAAGGATGAATTACGAAACTTTTATTCAAAGCTGTTTGCCTTGAGAACTGTGAACCAGGAAAACAGAAACAGGATGTTTGAACTGCTCCCATCTCTGTCTGAAGACCAGCAACAACAACTGGAGCCTGGCATCTCTCTCGGAGAACTTACTGTTGCTCTTAAAGGAATTCAAGATGGGAAAGCCCCTGGACTTGACGGCCTCCCAGTTGAATTTTACAAGGCCTTTTGGGACATCCTAGGCCCTACTCTACTTGACATCTTTCATGATAGCCTTGAACAAGGTGAATTGCCACTAAGTTGCCGGAGGTCAGTTTTGTGTCTCCTTCCAAAAAAAGGGAACTTGCAAGACGTCACAAATTGGCGGCCTGTGTCACTCCTAAATACGGACTATAAAATATTGTCGAAGGCGCTCGCGATACGTCTAAAGGAAGTCATCCCCCTTTTGATTGATATTGATCAGTCTTATTGTGTTCCTGAGCGTTCTATGTACGATAACATTTTTTTGGTGAGAGGCTTGATCAGTCTCGGTCGTACTACATCTCATGGTTTTGGTTTGGTTCTTTTAGATCAAGAAAAAGCTTTTGACAGTGTTGACCATTCTTTTTTGTTTGCTGTACTAAGGAGAGCTGGTTTTGGACAAAATTTTGTTTCCTATGTTAAGTTGTTGTATGAAAATGCATCCTGTCTGTTGAAGGTAAACAACAGGTTATGTCGCCCTTTTCCCTTTCAGCGAGGCATCCGTCAGGGCTGCCCGCTTTCAGGAATGCTATACAGTCTCTCGGTCGAACCTTTACTAGCTTTGCTCCGAAACTCAGTGGAAGGAGTCTCCTTAACAAAAAACTACAAAATGATTACTTCAGCTTATGCGGATGACATTTGTGTTGCTGTTTCCAGCCAAAATGATGTGGGTGAGGTCTTTCGATGTCTGTCCCAGTTTGAGCTCGCCTCCACGGCAAAAGTAAATTGGAACAAAAGTGTTGCCTTATGGGTGGGCCCCAGTCCACCTTCCTCAGCTCTGCCTGTGTTACCAGGAGGAATGCAGTGGAACAAAGAGGGGTTTAAATATTTAGGGTTATTTCTCGGAGTCCAAGCATATGAACAAAAAAATTGGGAGGGTTTCTTGGAAAGAATTAAGCAGAAACTGGCTAGATGGAAACGGTTGCACCACCTTCTATCGCTTAAGGCAAGGGTGACAATAATAAATAACCTGGTGGTTCCTTTTATTTGGCATAAAGTTATCCCCCTCCAACCTCCGAGATACTTGGTCACAGGCATTCAGAGGGTTCTAACTCAGTTTTTCTGGGGAGGCCACCATTGGCTTGGACCAGACACGGTGTGCAGACCCCGAAATGCAGGTGGCCAAAGCTTGATACATGTTCCGAGTCGGATAATGGCTTTCCGCATGTTGACGATAAAGCGTTTATTGTATGGTGAGTGTGTCCCGTGGCGGCCTCTCACAAACGCTTGGCTGCAGGAAGCAGATGGGTTGAAGTATGACCGAGAGCTCTTCCTCATGGACCTGCAGCATGTCAACATGACTCTGCTCCCCGAGTTTCATCAGAGCCTTCTGAATGCCTGGCAAGTCCTTGGAATACAACGATTAGAGGTGTCCTACGATGCAAAAAAATATATGCATGAGCCATTGGTTCTGAATCCTTTATTCCCTGAAATTTCAACCTCCAGGTCATTTATGCATTGCTTCACCTGTAATGGAATAAACAGAGTGCGAGACCTGATGAAGCCTTCCATAAATGGATGGTTATCCACCGGTTCTCTCACATCAAAAGTGGGGGTTCGGTCATCTAGAATGGTGGACAAAGTTTTGAGAGTTGTGATTAAAACTTTCAGGGAATTAAATATCGGGTGGACTGGGGCAGATGAAGTGGTGGACTCTCGTCTCTATTTCCCCGAGCTCCAAGTCACCTCCAAAAAACAACAGTGTGTCTTCTCAAAGTCAGATGGTTGCGGTGTGTTCCATGTGATGGGAAAAAAAGTTATTTATGGGATATGCCAAGAGGTGCTTATACCGGGTTTCACAAAACCTTTAAAAAATCGGTGGGATGAGATCGTTCCGGCTAGTTCGTTCCTATCTCCAGTGTGGAAAGAGATGTATAGGTCTCCAACTTTAGGTCGAACCGGAGACTTAAATTGGAGACTAGTTCATCAGGCCCAGGTCACCAAATACTTACTTAATAAGTTTGATCCTGCTGTACTGAATGTTTGTCCTTTTTGTGAAGAAGCTGAAAATGTGACCCATGCTTTCGTGAAATGTAAGAGATTGGTACCCCTTTTTTGTTTCCTCCAACAGTTCTTTTATAAATTTAAGTTTGTTTTTTCTGTTGCAATTTTTGTGTATGGCATTGAAAGGAGCACCAAGAGCAAGGCAGCAGTCCCTTTCTTGAATTTTCTGTGCGGAATTGCTAAACTCGCAATATATAAAACTAGAAAGATCAAATTGAGTGGCAGAGATGAAAATGTGCTTTTTTGCTTTAAAGGAATAGTGTCGGCCCGGATAAGTTTCGGCAGTGTGAACGACGATTGTTTTACAGATGAGGTGTTGAGTTTGTTTTTGTAAATTTTACTTACGCTCAATGTCCACATATACATGTGTTTTGCTTGTACAACTTTCTTTTTCTTGTAAAAATTTTGCGGTGTTCTTCCATGTGTGTTTTGATACTTTTATAATAAAAGCACATAAGAGTCAAGTCTCTCTCTCTCTCTCGACGCTTGCTTCTCTTGCCCTTCTCTCTTGCCTCCTCACTTGCCTTCGCTCTTGCCTTCCTCTCTCTTGCCCCATTGTTGCTCTTGTCCCTCGTTCCAGACCTCCCGAGCGTATACGACGGGCTCCAGGAAGCGATTGGAGACGCCACCAAGAGACGTGCATGGTTTTGCCAGGCAGAAACGACGCGTGGACGAATGCTCGGGCCTGCGCGAGTGAGGCCTGTTTCGCGCCAACGCAAAAGTAGTGTTGAGGGATAGACCCGAACGTGAGTAGAAGGTGGATGCTGCACGTGAGAATCTCCAGGATTTCACCATCCAGGTTTCCATCACTGGTGATCATACTTCCCATGTTCCTAAATTTTTCAACCACCAAGCAGACGATAGTTGACGTTCTTTTGGTGGGTCAGGAATGCAAAACAAAACGACTCCTGAGATATGTGTCCAAGTTTCTCGATGATTCGAACAGTTGAAAGCAATTGGCACATCTCCCTCTTGAATGCAAGAATAACTTGTGGTGAAACAGCAGACATATACTTGCCAATGAGCTGTGCCCCCGTGACGTTACGTGAATCGACGTGACGTCATGTGAATCGACGGAAGTACCTCATTTGCATCACAGAAGTGAAAATAGGCCGATTTTAATACACGATTATCCGGATTATTACTACCCCCCCCCCCCCAAATGTTTATTTCTGTGCTAATGGGTCAGGGATATCATCTTTAAACATATCTCTTCAAAAAATTTCATGATTGTGTCCTTTTCAAAGTTGGAGCATAAGCGCTTATTAGTGGTGATGTAAGAGTTCTTTTTTTATACACAAACATACATTATTTGGGAACTGACACCTTTCCAGCTCACAACAGTTTCTCACCTGTCCCTTCTTAAGGCAACAGCTACTCCTTTTTGTCTGCTCTCACCCACTGAACGACCCAAGTAGACTGTGGGGCAAGCCCATTTAAGATGTTATTTCGTAGTCCCCTCATTGGCAGAGGCCAAAAACCTCTGTAAAATGTATGAAAAAATATAATAATCGCAAAATCGTTTTGTTCTCTCAATAAACATCCCGTCTTTTTGGGTCTCACTATCTGCCATGATCTTTCCTGGAAAACCACATTTCCAAGCTGGCCTCCAAAGCTAGTCGCCGACTGGGCATCCTCCGTCGTGCGAAGTCCTTCCTTGGCACACCTGAGCATCTCACCACATACAAGGCTTTCATCCGCAGCTCAATGGAGTACTGCTCTCCCCTCTGAGCTGGTGCTCCTGCCTCACACCTAGCTCGTCTTCACGCTGTTGAAACCAAAGCTTTCAGAATCATTGGAATCTCCCGCGATGAAGCTATCTCTGAGGGCCTTTCACTTAATCACCGCAGGCAGGTTGGTGGTCTTTCCGTCTTCTACCGACTCCTCTCCGGCCTTGCTCCCCCAGCTCTCTCTGGGCTCTGTCCCCCAAATATTCCTGCAGGTCGCACAAGATCTGCCTGCAACCCTCTTTTGGTTAAACTGCCAAAATCAAGACTCTCTGCTCACCTTCACTCCTTCATTCCTCTTTTCTCCCGCCTCTGGAACAAACTCCCTCACTCTCTTCAATCCCACTCCACCCTCCAGGTCTTTAAAACGGCTGTTCACCACCATCTCTTATCTTCCCCAATCCAATACCTTGATCTTTTCTACCCCCGCTAATTTCACCCCAAATCCACTTTTTTGAGCTGACTTTTGACTTCTTTCCTGGAAGTCCTTGGTGTCCTTGCGTTTTATACCTATCCTGCCTCCCCCCAGGCCCTCTCCCTCCCACACATCTCCCGATGTCCCTGCTCTCAAATGTTGTGTTTGTGTGCTTCCTCCCCTTCTCTCCCCATCTTGTCGACCGCTCCCCTTTTTATATACTTTGTTTGCTTGTTTGTTTGATTTGTTTGTTTGATAAATGTTAGCTCTTTCATGAGCCTCGACTCTGTATACAAAAAAAAAAAAAAGGCTCTTCTTGAAAATCAATAAAATAAAAGCTTTATTTGGTCTCGGAATATCTGCTAAAATCGGCTATAAATAATCCTGCATCGACGAAATGAACCAATCACAAAGCAGTTATAGCATCCTCGTTCGCGACTGAAGAATACTTGACAACAACATGGCGGAAGACGCCACTTCCGCGAAAGCCGTGGCAGCTGATAAAAACAGATGTTTCATTCACTTTTCTTCAGTAAATGAAGCCGTTCTGAAATCATTTACCGACACAACTTGGTCCAGAGCACACACTGGATATAAAATGGATACATGGATATAAAACACACACTGGATCCTCAAACTCTCCTTGGCCAAGGATTGTGCGTTTACTCAGGCCAGCAATGTCTATATGTAGCCTGGACAGTTCCTGAGCGACCAAACTATGGAGTACTTAAGGTGCGACAAGCTTTGCCCAGGTCTATCAGGACCAGGGGGTCCTTTCGGCTTTACCCCTGGCTCATCATTCCCCCACTTAGGGGGAACCCTCGGTTGTCCGCCCTATAAACCTCAACATTTTCCACGGTGTCAGTTGCGAGTATACATTTTGCATGCTGTTACGGATCCCGGATTTACGTGAATTACTATTCATGTCATTGCTTATTAATGTTTATTCTATTAAAGGTTGTTATGGGTAAATGGTTAGAGAGGCTCCGGATAACAGGAGACCAGAAACGGGATAGTGAACCGGAAGAAAAAAAGACACGAGGTCCGGGAGAAGCGGCTATCTTCTTCCTCGCCCAGCTCCGACGCGAGCAGTGTCGATATTGATTAGCGTTGGGAACGCTGAGTTTGAAAAGCCCGTCTGGCGAGAGGAGTTACCTGCGCGGGGTGATTGCCTGTTACATGTCAGGTTGCCGGGGCTTCCTGGAAGGAACCAAGCGTCCGGCACTGTTCGCCTCGACGCCTCCGAGGGCGTGTACGAGTCGCACCTTGGGCCTCGCGCGCTTTGCGAGCCGCGCTTTGCTTTGCCCGCTTTGCTTTGCAAGGAGGTGTGCGCTGCAGCAGCTGTTCCCGGTACGTGACGTGCACGTTTGGAGCACGTCAGTCAGGGGTCCGTTCAACCGCCCGTGTGCGGAGAAGTCGACCTTCACCTTGGTCTGGAGGGGCCCAGAGACATTGTGAGGGACAGTGACTATTGAGGGGTCGTGAGTGGGGAAAGGGGGGAAATATATGAGATGGCCATCTTAGTAAGATTGTTGATGGATTGTTGATTGCTGATGATGGATGGAGAATATATTATTAATTAATCCGGATCCTTGGTGTGGGGTTGCTTATTGACCTGAATTGTTTGTGTCTTTCATATTGATTGCATTATGAAAGCGTATAAATCATACATCTTTCTGGCGGGGTCCTCCCACGGTCCGGGGGTCACCAAGACCAGGTAGTTACCGGGAGGACCACGTAACAATGCCATAGATTGCTGGCCTTGACATGCCAACGAGCATGCTGCCCTCTTCCATGCCCACATCCTGCATCCAGGTTCACCACGGAGTAGCCCTGAAAGGCTACAGTATCACTGCAGCAGCTGGGTGCGGTGGTCTAACGGTCTAAATAGGACCAGGGGCTGACCTAAACTGGACTGGTCCGAACATGGTGGCCTTTGGGGGATAGGTTCCCTAAAGTTCCCATCATCCACCCTAAAGATGTAATGTTCAGCATCTATTATGTGTAACCCACAGGTCCAAACACCCAGCTATCCAATGCAGAATGCAAATTTATATACAAAGTGTCCACAGTCACCATGGGATTCCACTGAGTGTAAGATCCTGCACGACCTGAGACAAATATATAAGGCCATTTGGCCCATCATTCCCATGGTGCACTCCCAGGTTAATTTTCCCTACAGCTTTAAACATCATTCCACATTCCACAGTGATTCCACTTGTTTGTTTACATTCGAGGGCCTGTCTGTCTGATGTCTCAGGGCAGGTTCGGTGCTGTCATCGGCTAAAGCAATCTCAGGGTAAGGATCCCACTTGGGTTTGCAGTAGTCAGGGCAGGAAATGAGGAATTTGCTCAGGATGCCGGTGTTGCGAAATAAATCCGCCCCCGTATAAACTCTCCCCCCGGCGAATCTGTACCGGTATAAACTCTCCCCCCGGCGAATCTGTACCGGTATAAACTCTCCCCCCCGGCGAATCTGTACCGGTATAAACTCTTCCCCCGGCGAATCTGTACCGGTATAAACTCTCCCCCCGGCGAATCTGTACCGGTATAAACTCTCCCCCCGGCGAATCTGTACCGGTATAAACTCTCCCCCCGGCGAATCTGTACCGGTATAAACTCGCCCCCCGGCGGATATGTTTCTCGCCCCCATCAGAATAGAATCGCCCCCCATTCTCGTTTGCGGATATATAAATATACATATGGAAATACATATTGGTTTACAAGAGGGGACGTGATAAAAGTACTACTAATATTGTTAGGGTTAGGGTTGTTAGGGTTAGGGTTAGGGTTAGGGTTAGGGTTAGAGTTAGGCTTAGGGTTAGGGTTAGTTTGGGTTACGGTTAGGGTTAGGGTTAGGGTTGTTAGGGTTAGTTTGGGTTACGGTTAGGGTTAGGATTGTTAGGGTTAGGGTTAGGGTTGTTAGGGTTAGGGTTAGTTGTGACAACCACACAAAGCCAAATCCATACTGATATAATATAGTTTTTATATGAGTCGCCCATGCAACCCTACCAGCATCATCAAGATATTTTAACATGTTATAACATTCATACGGTAGTCTAGTATTGTTTAGTTGTACAAGTTTACACCAATATTCAGTTGCTCTAGTTGTAGATTAATTGTAAAAGAACTCTTCCACAATCACCAAGAGCCATACAATTGTTACACTTTTTTCCAAGTTTGAATATCTGCTGAAACATGTACATATATATTATGAGGAGGCGATTTTGTCACGGGGGAGAGTCTATTTCGTGGCAGGGGTGCGAATCTATTTCTCGGGGGGGGGGGGGGGGGGGCGAATCTGTACCGGTACAGAATCGCCGGGGAGCGGATCTGTTTCGGGGGCGGATCTGTTTCGTGACACCGGCAGTAACCTCTTGGCGAAAGACACGATGTGATCGTTAATTTTGTACACCAAGTGATGCCAGCAGACGGAACCCAGGGTCCCAATTAACGTCCTTCCTGAAAAACGACGCAATTGGCGACGCGACGACGTGCCTGCGAAGCACCAACTTAGAGTCGGGTTTTTTTGGGGGTTTTTTTTAGTATACAAGATCGAGGCTCATGTAAGAGCTAACATTGATCAGAAGAAGACAAACGGACACATAAAACATATGACAAAGGGAGTGGGAGAACAAGATGGAGAGCAGGGACATCAGGAGATCTGTGGGAGGAAGAAGGCTTGGGGGCAGGGGGAATTGGAATGTGGGGGGGGGGGGGGGGGGAGGGAAGGGGAGATAAAACACATGGACACTACTAGGACTTCCAGGAAAGAAGTCGGAATTTCAAAAAGGTGGACTTTCACTTTCATAATACAACTTGAATAAAAGAATAAAACTTGAATAAAACTTGAATAAAATAATAAAACTTGAATAAAATAATAAAACTTGAATAAAATAATAAAACTTGAATAAAATAATAAAACTTGAATAAAATAATAAAACTTGAATAAAATAATGAAACTTGAATAAAATAATAAAACTTGAATAAAATAATAAAACTTGAATAAAATAATACAACTTGAATAAAAGAATAAAACTTGAATAAAATAATACAACTTGAATAAAAGAATAAAACTTGAATAAAATAATACAACTTGAATAAAATAATAAAATAATAAAATTTGAATAAAATAATACAACTTGAATAATAGAATAAAACTTGAATAAAATAATAAAACTTGAATAAAATAATAAAACTTGAATAAAAGAATAAAACTTGAATAAAATAATACAACTTGAATAAAAGAATAAAACTTGAATAAAATAATACAACTTAAATAAAATAATAAAATAATAAAATTTGAATAAAATAATACAACTTGAATAATAGAATAAAACTTGAATAAAATAATAAAACTTGAATATAAGAATAAAACTTGAATAAAATAATAAAACTTGAATAAAAGAATAAAACTTGAATAAAATAACACAACTTGAATAAAAGAATAAAACCTGAATAAAATAATAAAACTTGAATAAAATAACACAACTTTAATAAAAGAATAAAACTTGAATAAAATAATAAAACTTGAATAAAATAACACAACTTGACTAAAAGAATAAAACTTGAATAAAATAATACAACTTGAATAAAAGAATAAAACTTGAATAAAATAATACAACTTGAATAAAATAATACAACTTGAATAAAATAACACAACTTGAATAAAAGAATAAAACTTGAATAAAATAATACAACTTGAATAAAATAATAAAACTTGAATAAAAGAATAAAACTTGAATAAAAGATTACAACTTGAATGAAATAATACAACTTGAATAAAATAATACAACTTGAATAAAATAACACAACTTGAATAAAAGATTACAACTTGAATAAAATAACACAACTTGAATAAAAGAATAAAACTTGAATAAAATAATAAAACTTGAATAAAAGAGTAAAACGTGAATAAAAGAATAAAACTTGAATAAAAGAATAAAACTTGAATAAAAGATTACAACTTGAATGAAATAATACAACTTGAATAAAATAATACAACTTGAATAAAATAACACAACTTGAATAAAAGAATAAAACTTGAATAAAATAACACAACTTGAATAAAAGAATAAAACTTGAATAAAATAATAAAACTTGAATAAAAGAGTAAAACGTGAATAAAAGAATAAAACTTGAATAAAAGAATAAAACTTGAATAAAAGATTACAACTTGAATGAAATAATACAACTTGAATAAAATAATACAACTTGAATAAAATAATACAACTTGAATAAAATAACACAACTTGAATAAAAGAATAAAACTTGAATAAAATAACACAACTTGAATAAAAGAATAAAACTTGAATAAAATAATAAAACTTGAATAAAAGAATAAAACTTGAATAAAAGAACACAACTTGAATAAAATAATAAAACTTGAATAAAATAATACAACTTGAATAAAATAATGAAAATTGAATAAAATAATACAACTTGAATAAAATAATGAAAATTGAATAAAATAACACAACTTGAATAAAAGAATAAAACTTGAATAAAAGAACACAACTTGAATAAAATAATGAAAATTGAATAAAATAATACAACTTGAATAAAATAATGAAAATTGAATAAAATAACACAACTTGAATAAAATAATGAAAATTGAATAAAATAATACAACTTGAATAAAAGAACACAACTTGAATAAAAGAATAAAACTTGAATAAAAGAACACAACTTGAATAAAATAATGAAAATTGAATAAAATAATACAACTTGAATAAAATAATGAAAATTGAATAAAATAACACAACTTGAATAAAATAATGAAAATTGAATAAAATAATAAAACTTGAATAAAATAATGAAAATTGAATAAAATAATAAAACTTGAATAAAAGAACACAACTTGAATAAAAGAATAAAACTTGAATAAAAGAACACAACTTGAATAAAATAATGAAAATTGAATAAAATAATACAACTTGAATAAAATAATGAAAATTGAATAAAATAACACAACTTGAATAAAATAATGAAAATTGAATAAAATAATACAACTTGAATAAAAGAATAAAATTTGAATAAAATAATAAAACTTTAATAAAACAATAAAACTTGAATAAAAGAATAAAACTTGAATAAAATAACACAACTTGAATAAAAGAATAAAACTTGAATAAAATAACACAACTTGAATAAAATAATAAAACTTGAATAAAATAATAAGACTTGAATAAAATAATAAAACTTGAATAAAATAATAAGACTTGAATAAAAGAATAAAATTTGAATAAAATAATAAAACTTGAATAAAACAATAAAACTTGAATAAAATAATAAAACTTGAATAAAATAATACAACTTGAATAAAAGAATACAACTTGAATAAAAGAATAAAACTTGAATAAAAGAATAAAACTTGAATAAAAGAATAAAACTTGAATAAAAGAATAAAACTTGAATAAAAGAATAAAACTTGAATAAAAGAATAAAACTTTAATAAAAGAAAACTTTAATAAAAGAATAAAACTTGAATAAAAGAATAAAAATTGAATAAAATAATAAAACTTGAATAAAAGAATAAAACTTGAATAAAATAACACAACTTGAATAAAATAATACAACTTGAATAAAATAACACAACTCGAATAAAATACTAAAACTTTAATAAAATAACACAACTCGAATAAAATACTAAAACTTTAATAAAAGAATAAAACTTGAATAAAATAATAAAACTTGAATAAAAGAATAAAACTTGAATAAAACAATAAAACTTGAATAAAACAATAAAACTTGAATAAAATAACACAACTTTAATAAAAGAATAAAACTTGAATAAAATAATAAAACTTTAATAAAAGAATAAAACTTGAATAAAAGAATAAAACTTTAATAAAAGAATAAAATTTGAATAAAAGAATAAAACTTGAATAAAAGAATAAAACTTGAATAAAAGAATAAAACTTGAATAAAAGAATAAAACTTGAATAAAAGAATAAAACTTGAATAAAACAATAAAACTTGAATAAAATAACACAACTTGAATAAAATAATACAACTTGAATAAAATAATAAAACTTGAATAAAATAATAAAACTTTAATAAAAGAATAAAACTTTAATAAAATAATAAAACTTGAATAAAACAATAAAACTTGAATAAAAGAATAAAACTTGAATAAAAGAATAAAACTTGAAAAAAGAATAAACCTTGAATAAAACAATAAAACTTGAATAAAATAACACAACTTGAATAAAAGAATAAAACTTGAATAAAATAATAAAACTTGAATAAAATAACACAACTTGACTAAAAGAATAAAACTTGACTAAAAGAATAAAACTTGAATAAAATAATACAACTTGAATAAAAGAATAAAACTTGAATAAAATAATACAACTTGAATAAAATAATACAACTTGAATAAAATAACACAACTTGAATAAAAGAATAAAACTTGAATAAAATAATAAAACTTGAATAAAAGAATAAAACTTGAATAAAAGAATAAAACTTGAATAAAAGAGTAAAACGTGAATAAAAGAATAAAACTTGAATAAAAGAATAAAACTTGAATAAAAGAATAAAACTTGAATAAAAGAATAAAACTTGAATAAAAGAATAAAACTTGAATAAAAGAATAAAACTTGAATAAAAGAATAAAACTTGAATAAAAGAATAAAACTTGAATAAAAGAATAATAAAACTTGAATAAAAGAATAAAACTTGAATAAAATAACACATCTTGAATAAAAGAATAAAACTTGAATAAAAGAATAAAACTTGAATAAAAGAATAAAACTTGAATAAAAGAATAAAACTTGAATAAAAGAATAAAACTTGAATAAAAGAATAAAACTTGAATAAAAGAATAAAACTTGAATAAAAGAATAAAACTTGAATAAAAGAATAAAACTTGAATAAAAGAATAAAACTTGAATAAAATAACACAACTTTAATAAAAGAATAAAACTTGAATAAAAGAATAAAACTTGAATAAAATAACACATCTTGAATAAAAGAGTAAAACTTGGGTTGAGAATAAAACTTGAATAAAAGAATAAAACTTGGGTTGAGAATAAAACTGACTCCAGACAGCTCAAGGTTAAGTGCACAACCTCGGTGAAGCCACGTGCGACCATAGTCAATGTTGGGGAAACTTTAAATTCCGAACATAAAACCAATTGTACTTTATTCAGCAATTCGAACTCCTTTCATCTGTGACCAATAGTAATCACAAACTAGGTTTATAAAAGTTTCTGTGAATAACCACAGGTTCGAACAATGTGGATGCACCCAAAGCGGACCAATGTCGGAGCGGTTGGAATTGAATCAGAATGGACCATTTAGGTTCTTTAAACCCCGATTGGTGCACACACAAGGTGGTTCTCAGCAATGATGGGCAATAACAGGTGTTGGTTACACGTGATGGAAAAAGGCAGGTGTAGGGAGTACCCATGAGAGGTATATTTCAGGAAATAAGCAAACAAATGCCTGCACATGACAGCTGCACGTGATATACAGCACAGTAGGTCCGGTAGTACACAAGATAGTAAGGATTATACAGAAATTAATTGTACGCATAACGCCATTTGCAGAAATTGTCGGCAACGTTGATACCGAAAATAGTAAAAACGAGAAAGAGCAATCGGAGATCGTAGACCCTTGACAGGACTTTTGTGCGGTTGTTACCTTCGCTACCAAAGGTGGATGGAGGTTATGTTTTCACCCCTGTCTGTTGTACACCGCACCTTTCCGATTCCATCTCCAGATGCTGCATGACGTCATTGCCGGGCACCGAAGGGGGCGCGGCAATGACGCACGCTGAAAGGGAGTACTCAGTTTTCACCCTGGTTGTTTTCTTTCTTGCTTTCTTTCTTGTTTTCTTGTTTGTCCGCGATATCTCAGCCATCCTTTGAGCTAGGAAGCTGAAATTTCGGCACAATAGTGAGCAAGTACTTTGTCCAAAAAGTTATTTTTGTTTTTTGATTAATCAATTAATTGATGAGTTATTTAATTATTAGCGATTAATTAAGTACTTATTTATTTCCTTTCTCATCTGGGCAATATCTCAGGCACCTGTTGAGCTAGGAAGCTAATATTTCGACTTGACAGTGACCAAGTAATGTCACTATAAAGGATATTTTTGATTTATTGATTAATCATTTAATCGATTAATTATATATTGATTTATCAATTAATTATTTAATTTTTTTATTAATGACTTATTTAATTAAATTTCTAAAGATACATCTTCGGATGAAGCACGAGTGGTTTAGTTATGCTATTAGCCAATTGATTAAGAAAATATTTCGTGATAATCTTTTGTTGATTTTAATTATGCAATTAATCGATCAATTAGTGTACACCTCTCCCTCCCAATGCAATCTCTATGAGCTGCACTGCGGTATTGCCGGGCGCCGGGGGCACCCCGGCAATGCCGCGCTGTACGATATTTAATTATTTGGCAAGGGGGCGGTGTACTTTGAATGTATCTGTACTTGTTTGTTTATTTGTTTGTGAACAAAATTTCTCAAAGTTGTGGACGGATTCGGACGAAATTTGGCAGAGATGTAGCGTATGTGACAAGGACAAACTGGTTAGATTTTGGTGAAGATCCGGATTCGGATCTGGCTACTAGAAATTTTAAAGTGATTCTTCACCATTGGGGAGATAGGGCCAAAAACGATACATAGCAGGATATCTCAAAAAGTTGTGGACAAATATGGACGAAACTTGGTGGAGAGGTTGTGTGTGTGACAAGAACTAATCAAATCGATTTTGGTGAAGATCTGAATATGGATTCGGACATGAGAATTATTTAATTTTTCAAGCGATTCTTCACCATTGGGGAGATCGGGCCAAAAAGGATACACAGCAGGATATCTCAAAAAGTTATGGATGGATTTGGACGAAACTTGGTGGACCGGTTGGGTGTCTGACAAGGACAAATATATTAGATTTTGGTGAAGATCTGAATATGGATTCGGACATGAGTTATTTAATTTTTAAAGCGATTCTTCACCATTGGGGAGATTTGGCCAAAAACTATACATTGCAGGATATCTCAAAAAGTTATGAATGGATTTGGACGAAACTTGGTGGACCGGTTGTCTGTGTGACGAGGAAGAATCGATTCGATTTTGGTGAAGATCTGAGTATGGATTCGGTTATGAGAATTATTTAATATTTGACGAAATTTTGATTCTTCACCATTGAGTGATATGGCCAACCAGGTGGAGGTATGCTCTCTACTGAGTGCCGTTCTAGTTTGATGATGCATTGATGACGTAGGTTATGTTCATATAGCAGCCAAACAGACATTTTGGTTTTATTGTATAGATATCTCTTCTCTCTTCGGCGATCACTCGTAGCCGAGTATGATGGTTTTCCAGTTCACGAGTTGTGGGTCCACAGGTGGCAAAAGAGGCTATTATGATGGTAAACATTTTTTACCCGTGCAAAGAGTGTTTAACCTCAGTGTTTCCCAGGTAAAAAAAGAAAAATTGTAATACCCTGTGCCACCAACACCAGGTGGCGCTACACGGTACACATTTACATAGAAAATGTACACCCCTCTCCCAGTCTCAGGTGTGGTAACCCTCTACTATTAACTTCACCCTGAGTGCGACATTTTAAAAACAATTAAGTATGTCCCGCCTGCTACGTTGCATTCTATCTATCAGACACGCCCACAGAATAACCGAATTACGGAATTATTTTGAAACTACACATTGACGGTGGGGAGCATTATTTACAAGAACACTAATTTGGTATTTACAAACGCGAACCCAGGACCTGTCTTTTGGGAAACAAAAGAAGAACTTTTGAAAAGGAGAAAATCATTCCATGCACTGCACTGTACCACCAGCACCAATCACCAAAATAAGCACCAAAAGCACCATAAAGCACAAAAAGCACCAAAACACCACCATCCACAAAAAGCACCATCCAGTGCACAGTCATACATTTCAAATAATAATAATGATGCCTTGCGACGTCTTCTCTGCCGGGCCGCTGGTTCTTGATGTTTTCGTGCTTGCTGCCTATTTAAAAATAAAAGGGCACAAAACGCGTCCACTTTTTAAATTATGGCCAGCAGGGGCCAACTAAGGGTGGTCCACCTGCATGGCTTAGGTGCCACCTCAACCGTGGTCCGCAAGCAAGATCTCCACTGGCCACAATGGCCGGTCCACAGCAGAGGTGCCAGGCCCCAAAACGTGGGGTCCATATGTGGTGCTCGGCCACAGACATGCGGTCCATATGGTGCTAGGCCGCAAGACGTGCGGTCCATAAGTGGGGTACCGGTCCAGGCAGGCAGCAGCGAGGGTGCGGGCACACAACTGCGAACACCTGCGCACTCCCCCCGGGCCCAAAATGAACAAATCCGTGAGTGGGGGGAGGAGGACAAGCAAGCAGCGGGGCAAGATCGCAAGGGTACACATCAAAACAAGGCAATGCAAGGTGAGGTGCGCTGGAGAACGAGCGGAGAAAGCTCGTCCCTAGCGTACGTTCCCCCCCTGTCACCTCATCTACCCTTGCCCCTACCCCGTATTCACACAATTTACAAATCCGTCGCTAACGTCCTGTCTTCCCCATATCTCCCCTAATACCAAATTCTTCAACAATCCCTCTCACCCAAATTTGCCATTAATCAATTTATCATCAATCCCTCCTAAGGAGGAAGAGATGGAACATAAGCACAATGTCACCCCCACGTCATGATGCATCTTACATCCCAGACATTTGCACAAACTGGTGGTGTGGAGTCCTGTCACCATGGTGAGTGGATGCAGATGGTGTGAAGAGACTTTCAATCCTAACTACCTTCTAAATGACTTTAACACACTTTACACTACCCGGGGTCTTTCCCTGCCAAAGCATTGGCCATTTTACACTATGTGGTTCCAAAACTCCAATTCCCATTGACCAAACTGTGGTGCTCACCAATTTGGGGTCTTACTCCCCCAATTCTACTCCCTTTGCCCTTGCACAATTTCCGGGCTGGGTCGTGTTGTGCTCTCAGCATGTCCGCTCACCTGGACACCTCCGCCACTGTAGTTGCCTCCCGAGCTTACCTGCTCATCACCCTAACCTACCTGGGGAAGGCCCTCTGGCTGCCTTACCCCACTACCGCCCTCTCTGGCGTCGGGCTACCCGGGTCCGTCCTCCGGATCCTCGGGCCTCATTGAACAACCCACTAACTGGCTCCCAGAGCCTACCTGTGGCCTCACCTGGCCGACAGACTAACAGTGGGGGAGTGCCCATTTAACCATTCATACTAACAGGCCACGCGCCCAGCCAATTTACTCCACTAATGCACCCAACACAACACTTCTGTGCAACTACTCGCACCACAGACACCAATATCCAACCACAATTTACCTACTCCCTCTGCCTACTTTTAAACTACCCTCCCCGGGTACTCGTGAGGGGGTCCATCCTGTCCCCACTCACCCTTTCGCACCATACACTCCACTCCATGTATTCCACACTACTCACTCCACACCATCCATTCCGTACTCCATTCATTCCATGCCATCTATTCCAGGCAACCATTCTCCATTCACCTGTACTTCACTTGCACACCTGGTGGCACTTGCACACCTGGTGGCACTTGCACCCTCCTTTCCCCCAGGCGCATTCACTCAATCAAAGCAATGACACACATCTCTCACGAGCATTGCCTCACTTCATCAGCCTCACCACAAACACATAGCATCATCTAAGCTGACTACTCCCTTCTGAAACTCGTGCTCCCCGTCTTCCCTTACACTATGCACTCCCTCGTTATTATCCAACTAATCTCTCTACGTCCCCTCTACAGGTATGATGTCGCTACTTAAATCTACAGTTACCTATGGTCATTTCTAAACCCTAACATTATAACCTAACCCTCCTGGGCTAGGTTGTTCAGCCATCCCCATAAACTATAGCTCATGTGCCCCAAGGAAATACGATGTGAGGGATGGTAAATCTACCATCCCTCTACACCATATACCATTTGCCATCAATTTCACTACTACTACCATCAATCGTCCACGACTCTGAGCCTCTCGGTACGTCGTTACATCATTAAAGCTCGGCTTCGCAAAGCCGAGCAATGAATACGGGTGGTTTGGTCTCCTGCAGGTTGGGTCCGTCCGGCATTCGGATTCAGGGGAGGAGGTTTTGTCAGGCCAAGGTTCAAGGCACCATCCCTACGCAGGGCCTTTCGCTCCCATGCATGATGGCCCAGCCTTGCCCGGTCGGAACGCCGCCACCACAGGGGGGCGCTGCTCCGACCCCTCCTACCTCCCCTCAAACCGGGCCGCCCGCTTTGCCTGGCAATGCGCAGACTCGACCGTGCAGGGCGGGGCCCAGCCCGAATCGTGCACGGCGCTCCGAGCAGGAGCGACATGACACCGATCCCCGCCGGCTCCCGCAGCACACAATGAACACCACGCACCGAGAGCTCGCGTCGGCTATACGTCGGCCTAAACGCTGCCCCGGTTAACGTCGATGCTCGGATTGCATTCTCACATCCATACGCTACCCGTTCTATACTCACGCCTCCAGGTGTCTCCATACACTCCGCACATTTCGTCACCGCACTCTCTCCCCGTGCACACCACCCAGGCACACTCATTCCGCTCATCGACTCCGTTACACACCTGACCACCGCACACCTCCTCGCACACTCGTCGTTCGCACACTTCAATAACACACCTCCTCGGTCACCGTCTTGCACACTCTCCCTTGGTACGCACTCCTTACCACCCATGGGGGTGCACTCCCGCATCCCCCCATCCAGCGCACACCAACTCGTGGGTGTGCAATCCCTCGTTGCACACCCAATCACACGCTCCACAACCAACCCAGGTGTGCAATCTTTCTCACTCGCCACAACCAACTCACTCTCCATGTCACAATCACTCCCACTATCACACTCTGTCGTGCATTCTCCCTCGCACTCGGTAACACACTCACTCTTCGACGCACACTTTTTCCTCACACGCACGCCATTTTCTCTCACACCACTCACAAGGGACCTTCCACAAACGCCCGGGTCTATACCAACACCCAAGCTCGCTGAACCTCCCCTCACACCATATACATTTCCGAGCATATCGCCACTCACCTCGGCGCCTCGTCTTCTTCGCTCCACCACCACCTGCAAACTTCCATTCGGGTTAAGCACGGCATCAGGATGCGAATACAGACTTTGAGCATATTCCATTTCTCCCTTCGTTAATGCCTCTATGCCTGCCGTCTCTCCAAACCCAATTTCCACTATTCCTAATTCTTTGATTTCTTTTTCCTCGACGACCGCTGGCTCGAATAAAATTTTCTCTTGTACCTCGGTGGTCGCCGGCTTCCCCATACCCCGGGTCGCGATTTCTACCCCGGTCCACGTGACTTTGCCCTTCTCAACTTCGCTCAACCTGCGCTCCTCAAGCCGCGTTACCTTGTCGCGTACAAATGTGCTTTTCCCGCTTGACCTGCGGTCTATGTCTTTCCCCATCTCCTCTATCAACTCCCCTCGGGTGTCCATTCTTTCATCGAGTTTCTTTATGTCATTCGTTTGGGCGCTCATCATTTCTTTCGTTTCCTGGGTTTCGTTTTTTATTTCCCTTAGTGCTTTCATGAATTGCGCCATGAAGGTGTCCATATACGATTGCATATCCATTGCCGTCACGGGTGCGGCTCTCGCCGCGGCCAGGTGTGAGGCGCCGCCATTTTGTGTGCCTGCAACCCCCTCTACCGCACCTTCTTCAACCTCATCTTCCATTACTCCCACTGCCTCCCTGGGGTCCTGGGTTACCTCTAACCCCTCTTCTATCTCCCCCACCGGCATCCGATCGCCTTGACTATCCATGGCACGACTCAATTTGGATGTTATACAAAATTTCATCCGCTCGTAATTTCGACCAAATTTTTAAAGATGGATTAGAAAATTTGGTTCAGGTTCAATCCCACTCCTGACACCAATTGTTGTGGATTCGGGGTACGGCACTCCCGTTACCAAGGGGGGGGGGGGGGTTTAGTCCCCTTGTCCTTTAAGCTGGCCGTCTCCGATCCTAGAAATTATGACGTCACTTCTGGTCGGTAGTAGCCAGGGTCATTAGTCAATGAAGTCCCAAATACCTGCTTACTAGGACCGACCGTAAGCGAGGAGATAATTTCCAGCCGAGCTGCAGCGTTAATAGATGCCCCGAGCGAAGCGAGCTGCGACTCGGGCCGTTAACAAAAAGTCTACACCCGATTCTGAGCGATTGGCCAAATCGTGCCACGTATATCAATTGGGGACAGGACGAAAGTGATCGGACGAGAGGAAACCAAAGTGAAAGGAGAACAAATATTTATTTATTACGTACACAAACCCCGAAGAGGAAATGAAAGGGCAAGAATATACAGAAGAAGGAAATAGAAGAGACAGGGCAAACCTTATACAGTCTTATATTATCACACGCCCAGGACAATACAGACAGACTTACATGGGAGTTGGTAATGGGAGGAAGGAAGGAGGAGAAGGGTCCAAGCAGATGGTAGGCGTCGAGGTCCGGCCCCAGGTTCACGCTCCATGCTTTGGTTCACGACGAAACCCGGCAGGCAGTGCAGTCAGTATTGTCGCGGTGGCGGACCGACCTTCGCACCGTCTCTCCCTCTCTCTGCTCTCGACCCTCGGCTTCAATAGCGGTCTAGAGGGCCTCAGCCTATTGCAGCAATGTGAGCACCCCCACTCTCCTCTCTCTTCTCTCCACTTGTCACAGCGCGTCCTCCCTCCTCTCTCTCGTGGGGGCCTCGCGCAAAGGGTTTTATTGCCACGCCCGGCGAACCCTCTGGAACCTCTAGCCACACCCTGTCAGGCGATGTCGCCTCAGCCCTGATTGGCTGGTGGCCCTTACCGCCCCCCCCCCCTGCTGCCGGTCATATCTCAGCCTTGCTGCCGCTCCGCCCCCTTTTTGGGCCTTACCTCGTGGCTGGGCTAGTTCCAGCAAACCAGCAAACCAAGAGCAGCAAACGCTGCTGGCAGCCAAAGCGTAACAAACTGCGAGTTGTCAAATGGGGTGCGGGATGGATTCTGCCCAACGAGGTGGAATTTGGAGGGTGGAGGCACAATGGAACGGGACCTACTCTTATTTATTTAATGCAACGCAGAGTCAAACTACTGGGAACACAGCCTTACCTGAAACATAGACTAAGTAAATAACTATAGAAGGTCCTATGGTGTCCTACGTGTTGCTGTGGACTAAATAGGGTGCTCTCGTTTAACATTAGAAAATGGGGATATTTACAGGGGATTATTTATAAGGAATTATTACAAATATTAACAAAGTGGAGGGTTCTCAAAACCGCAACAATATATATATATATATATATATATATATATATATATATATATAAAATTATATATATTGTTACGGAAACGGAGAGGGCTTCCCTCGTTGCCCTGCGGAGATTAACCCGCCGTTCCTTCTACTAACCACTCTCCGTTCCTGGTCGTCCCAACGCTCCCTCCCGCCCGCAGCGCCGCCAGGGTATTCGGGCCAGAAAGTCGGACTTCCCGGGACCTGAGTGCAACGCTCGGTCGTGAGACAGGGAAGAGATGGCCGTTCGAGCTACGGTTTTAGGTTACCGAGCGGGTTTAGTAACCCGTAGTTCGAACCATTAACAAACTACACCCGATTCTAACGTTGGCCAAATCGCGCTATGCTAAATCAATGATGGAAAGGACACGACGACTGGGAAAGATGAAACGACGCAAGGGGGTACAGTTCTCAAGACCTCCGGAGGAGGGTGTAATTACAGTGGTGGAGAAAAGGGGTAGATTACAAGGCAGAGTGAGGTAAAGACACAGAAGAGATGGGCACTTAAATACAGGCTTATTTATTCCCAGACAGACCACGGACAAATGGACAAGGTAGACTCACACAGGGGTTGATGGCAGGAATGGACAGGTAGGTCGATGGCACAAGGTGCACCTTGGCTCATGCAGGGAGGTCTCACAGCGCTCGGAGGGTACGTCTTGCTTGCTCCAAGCTCAGCGCGCATCTGACGTCACCTCTCTCTCTACTGCGCATGCTCAACGGGGAGTGACACGCCCTCGGCTGGTTGGTTCCGCCCCAACTGGGGCCGGTCCGCCGCTTCCATTGGGTGCGGGGGTTACCGGGCTCCGCCCTTGACGAGGAGCCGACAGGGAGCCATCTTCTGCCCCTGTTTGGTAACCCCGTCGAGCACATGTCCGATGGCGGCGCGTTGGGAAGGCCTGGTGCCCTCCCACCACTCCTACCAACCAAGCCGGAGTGAGGACACGCACTCCCTGCGCTCGTTGTTGTTGTTGTTGTTGCTGCTACTGCTGAAGAGAACTGTGAGGAAGAGCTGCGGGGAGGTATTGGGAGGTCCTAAACTTCCTAACGGTGCCATACAATCACATTCTGGTGCAACGAAGGGTCAGAATTAATGGAAACGAATCCTTAACTGACATAGACTAAGAATAACTAGCAAGATGTCCTATAGTTGTCTACATGAGATGCGGTGGATCTGGATGTGACACTTAATGGGGGAAATAGGGGGAGGTCGGGTCTACAGAGTGTTGTTTACAGAAAATGGGACTAGGGAATGGGGGATTGGGGAGAGTTGGGAAGTATTGAGGAAATAGGGGAATATTTACAAGTGGATATGGATGGATGCAAATCCCATATCCGCAACACTGCACCCTTCTCGACCTCGGGGCGGCACGACCCGATAAGTTTTTACCTACTTTAGTGTGGCACTCAGATGTAGTTCCCTCTACTATTAACTCAACCCTGAGTGCGACAGTTTTACAGATGTTCACAAATGAGTAAATATGTCCCCCTGCGACGTTGCACCCTTTTCCTAACAGAAACACACCCACAGGATAACCGAATCGCGGAAGGCATCCTCAAACTAAACATACAGCCGGTAGGGAGCATCATTTATACAAGACTACACTGATATTTACACTACGATCCAGGACCTGTTCTTTGAGGAACACATGCAGATGTTATGCATAGGGAGAGCACGCATGCCAGCATCGATACACCAACCCACGAGTGCCCTGTGGCCCTACGGCCTTTAATAATGTGCAGAGCACCCCTTCCAAGCACCAAAAGCACCACCCCATTATGCACAGTCAGCACCATCCGGTGCACCAATAAAGTGTTCAATAAAAATGCACAATCAAGTGTCCATGGTCACCGGTGGTGTCGCAGCCGGCCGATGTTCTGCCGCTCGTCTTGTCTTCATGGAGTGCACTTGGCCTTCTGGCTTCTGGCCTATTTAGAAATAAAGAAAGGCGCCAACCGCGTCCATTTCTTAATTGTGGCCGTCAGGGGGGCCAACTAAAAGTGGTTCACCTGTATGGCATAGGTGCCACATTGACCCAGAGGTCCATCAACGGGTGGTGCTTGACCGCAAAAGAACTGCGGTCCATTGTGGGCGGCCACAAAAATTGCGGTCCATATGGTGTATCGATCCAGGCAGCAAGCAGCGGAAGTGCAGGCCCACAACTGCGGAGCCAGCACCTCTCTCTCCTCTCTCTCTGCCCCAAAGCCAGATCCTCGGAGGTGGGAGACAAAAGAAGACAGGTGAGTTAGGTGGTAAGGGCGCAAAAGTGCATGCAATATAAGGTAATGCACACTGGGGGCACATGGGAACCAGGTGAGACAGGTACGTTCCTACCGTACGCCCCCCCCCCCAACCAGGTAACCTACATTGCCCCTCCCTTACCCCTTACTGTATCCACAAAACACAACACTACCCATAAACATCTACTTTACACATCAACAAACGTCCCTACTGTCTTCCCCGTTCCTCCCATAAACCAAATTCGTCTTCTCTCCCTCCTAACCAATCAAATTTGCCATCTCCAACTCAACATCAAAATTTGCCATCACCAATTCATCATCAGTCCCTCCTAAGGAGGGAGAGATGGAATCACCCCAATGGCTCATCCACGTCGTGATGCGTCTCACAAATCCAAACAGCAATTCTCATTTCCTGCAACACAAAACAAAGAAAACACAGGTGTGGAGTTATCATCATCACCTCAGGTAAGTGGCTGCGTATGGCGTGACAGGTTCATCAATCCTAACTATTTCCTCAATGACTTTAACAACTTTACATTACCCGGGGTCTTTCTCCTGCCAAACCATTGGCCCTCATTACTCTATGTGGTTCGAAGAACCAAAATCCCATTGACCATCTGTGGTGCACACCATCAATTTGGGTCTCACTCCCCGATTCAACACTCGGTGCTCCCGCACAATTTCGGTGGCTGGGTCGTGTGACGCTCCCAGCAGGTCCGCCCACCTGCACACCTCCACCACTGTTGTTGCCTACCGAGCTCACCTGCTCCTCACCCTAACCTAACTAACTGGGGAAGGCCCTCTCGCACTCTCACCCCCTCGGTGCCCTCTCTGGCACGGGCTGCCCGATCCACACCCGGGATCCTCAGGCACCCACTGACACTAACGGCTCCCAGAGCCCACCTGCGGCCTCACCTGGCCGACATCTAACAGTGGCGGAGTGCCCAACCATTCACACTCATACTAACAGGCCACACGACCAGCCAATTTCACCACACCAATGCACCCATCCACAATACCATTCTGCAACCGCACCACAAATGCCAATATCCAACCACAATTTACCTATACCTTCTAACTACTCTTTAAACTACCCTCCCCGGGTACTCGTGAAAAGGGGTCCACTCTTCCCCCATCCACACCTTCGCACCATGCACACCACTCCGTACCACTTACTCCAACTCTCTCCACACCACTCATTCTCTGCTCCATATATTCCACACACCTGTACTTGCACACCTGTGCTCTCATACTTGGTGCCGCCTGCACCCTTCTCTCCCCCAAAGCTCCTTCAATCATTCAATACAATGCACAACCACAATCGTTCCTCATGCACTGCTCCATACACTTCCACGCTCAAAACCATTCACAATCACCTTCTCAAGCATTGCCTAGCAATTCCTCATTACACCAAGCCCGAGAGGCACCCATCGGCTGCACCACGGATGCACCCATCGGCTGCACCACGGACGCACCCACGGGCTGCACCACGGATGTACCCACCAAGCGTTCCACACACCTGTTCGTCACTTGCACCCCATGCAAGCTCATTCACTCAACACGATGTCACTCATCTCACACTTCTCACAATACGCTTCTGAATACACCTCCAACACTCACACGGCATCATTTGATCGAACTACTCCCTTCTAAAACTCGCGCTCCTCCGTCTTCCCTTACACTCAGCGCTCCCACGTCATTATCAAACACTAAGCTACTACGTCCCCACTACAGGTACCAAGTCTCCTACTTAAATCTTGTCACCTCTTGTCACCTCTAGTCCCTATCAATATAACCAAGCCCTCCCTGGCTCGGTTGTCATAGCCACCCCATAAACTATAGCGCATTTGCCCCCATTTGTGAGGGATGACAGAGTTGCCATCCCACCACATCGGGCATCTCCCACTACCAATTTTGCACATCAAATTTCAACAAATCAAAAATTTGCCAATCACTACCCATCATCTGCCAATCATTACTGCCAATCCTTTGCCAATCAAATTTTGCCTTTTTCTAATTTTGGGTCCAAAACACTAACCTCATCACCCGTCTACTTACTAGATCCTCTCGGTGTGCCAATTCACTTCTAAAGCTCGGCTTCGTACAGCCGAGCAATGAATGCGGGTTCTTTGGTGCCGGCGGCTGGATGCGTCCGACACTCGGTGCAGGGAAGGACGCTTACCCGGGCCGAGATCCCACGCACCACCTCGGCACGGAGCCATCCCATGGCCCGATCTCGACCTGCCGGAACGCCTCAACAAAAAGGGGTCGCCATGACGACCCTTCCTATCGGGCTGCCCGCGCCGCTTAATGGAGCACGGACGCGGCCGTTCAAAGCGCGGCCCGGCGTGGATCGCGTACGGCGGTTCTTTCGAAACCGCCATGGTTCGGATCCCCACTGGTCCTCGCGGCACGCGAAGCTGCTCGGCGCGCACCGAGGGCCCGATTCGGCTAAATGTCGTTCTAACCGCTAACCCGGTTACCGTCGATGCCTCACCTGCATGCTTACACCCCGCAGCCCGTTCCTTGCTCATACATCCAGCTGTTCCCATGCTCCTCATCATTGCACCTTCTCTTACACACCCAGGTACACTCATTCCGCTCACAGACTTGGTCACACACCTGACCACCAAACACCTTGGCACACACTCGTCATTCGCACACCTCACTAACACACCTCTTCGCGCCCCCTCCTCGGTCACCTCCTCTGTGACAATCACAGGTGTGCTCTCACTTGCACACCCAACCACGTGCCTCACGACCAATTCCAGTGTGCATTCCCACACACGCTCTACCCTTCCAGTTGTGCATCCTTCCATTCCAGGTGTACATCCTCTCTCACCTGTCACAACCAACTCACGCTCCGTGTCACTCTCACTACTTTCACCACCACTCTTGACAGCGCACTCACCCTTACTCTCGACAGTGCACTCTTTCCTCATGCACCTGTCCGTTACACACCTTTCTCGCGCACACTCTTGCGCACACTCTCCCGTCACCGGACCCTCTCGCTCGCACCCTCGTTCCATACACTCCGGACCAGCCATACACCTCACTCTTGGCCTCTCACGAACATCCGGGTCCATCTCGACCCCCAAGCTTATTAAATCACCTGGCGCATCATACGCACGACCATATTGGTCACCACTTACACCGGGTCCTCTTTCTCTTCGCTTCTTCTCCATCACCTGCGAATCCCTCATCCGGTTAATGAGCACATCATCACGATCTGAACACAGACTTTGGACCAATTATTTTACTTCCTCTTTTATCTCTTTCTTATCCCCTCTCCATCGTTTCTTAATTTCGCTCACCCCTTCTTCCACTTCTTCTAATTTCTACTTCACCTCCTTCATCTCCTCGTGCGCCCCCTTAAGTTCTTCCTCTAACTCCACCTTATTTTTTTCTATGTGCTCCCGCACCTCCCGCTCTTTAACCTCCATCACCTCTACCACCTCGTTCATTTTCCTCGTGAGGTCCTCATGTACCGTCTGACACTCTTTTTTAATTACCCCTACGTCCTTTTTCATCTCCTTCTGTGTTGATTTTAAACCCTCTATTACCGCTGTGTTCTTCTTTACCTGGTCCCTCAACTCCTTTTGTCCCACTGTCAGCTGTTCTACTCCCTGCGTCAACTCCTCTATACCACCTTGCAATTTTACAGTCCCCTTTCTCACCTCCTTCTCCATGCGCTCCTCACAGTGCCTCACCTCCTTGCGCACTCCTCCGACCTCCTCACTCACACCTCTTCTGATCTCCCCTCCCATCACTTGCATCTCCTGCCCAGATGCCACCCTCATCTGCTCCATTTCCTCCCTGTGAGCATCCAATCTAGTTTCTACCCCCATTCTGACCCCCTCTATCTGCTGCCCCATTTGTTTAACTTCCCTTTCCGCTTGGTCCCTCATGTCCCTCAATTTGCCTTCCATACTGTTTTCTAACCCCTCTAACCCCTTTTTCATCCCTTCCATTTGATTCTCTTGAGCGGCCATTCTGTTTTCTACCCCCGTTAACCTCTCCTGTATTTCCCCTAATCTATTGTCTAACCCCTCAAATTTGTTGTCTAGTCCCTCAAATTTGTTTCCTAATCCCTCTATTCTACTCCCTAACCCTCCGATCTGGGCCCCCATGTCCTCCCTCAATTTCTCGCTATTGGACCCCATGTCATTCCTTAATTTCTCGCTATTCTGGGCCAACAGGGCCCCTATTTGCGCCATGAGGACTTGCATGTCCATCGGCGGCACGGGTACCGCTACTGCAATCCCCTGCGCGGCGCCGACCTGTTGTTCGCGCTCCTCTTCCCCATGCCTAGCGCCGCCATTTTGCGAACCTGCCACCCTCACTGCTTCGCTCTCCTCATGTCCCTCAATTTGGTCCTGGATCGACCCTGCCTCACTCTCCTCTACCGGAACCCAGCCGTCTTGATCTCCCATGGCGCGACTTTCAAATTTTATTTTTATTTTTTTATTTTTTTTTCCAACTAAATATCGGGTGCTCCAATTTTGACCAAATTTTCCACAAAAAGCACAAAATTTTTAGTGCGGGACTCGAAATCCCACTCCCAGACACCAATAGTTATGGAAACGGAGAGGGCTTCCCTCGTTGCCCTGCGGAGATTAACCCGCCGTTCCTTCTACTAACCACTCTCCGTTCCTGGTCATCCCAACGCTCCCTCCCCCCCGCAGCGCCGCCAGGGTATTCGGGCCAGAAAGTCGGAATGGACTTCCCGGGACCTGAGTGCAACGCTCGGTCGTGAGACAGGGAAGAGACGGCCGTTCGAGCTACGGTTTTAGGTTACCGAGCGGGTTTAGTAACCCGTAGTTCGAACCATTAACAAACTACACCCGATTCTAACGTATCGCGCGATGCTAAATCAATGATGGAAAGGACACGACGACTGGGAAAGATGAAACGACGCAAGGGGGTACAGTTCTCAAGACCTCCGGAGGAGGGTGTAATTACAGTGGTGGAGAAAAGGGGTAGATTACAAGGCAGAGTGAGGTAAAGACACAGAAGAGATGGGCACTTAAATACAGGCTTATTTATTCCCAGACAGACCACGGACAAACGGACAAGGTAGACTCACACAGGGGTTGATGGCAGGAATGGACAGGTAGGTCGATGGCACAAGGTGCACCTTGGCTCGGGGACAGGATAAAGCACGGTCCAAAGATGCAGGGAGGTCTCACAGCGCTCGGAGGGTACGTCTTGCTTGCTCCAAGCTCAGCGCGCATCTGACGTCACCTCTCTCTCTACTGCGCATGCTCAACGGGGAGTGACGCCCTCGGCTGGTTGGTTCCGCCCCAACTGGGGCCGGTCCGCCGCTTCCATTGGGCGTGGGGGTTACCGGGCTCCGCCCTTGACGAGGAGCCGACAGGGAGCCATCTTCTGCCCCTGTTTGGTAACCCCGTCGAGCACATGTCCGATGGCGGCTCGTTGGGAAGGCCTGGTGCCCTCCCACCACTCCTACCAACCAAGCCGGAGTGAGGACGCGCACTCCCTGCGCTCGTTGTTGTTGTTGTTGTTGTTGCTGCTGCTGCTGAAGAGAACTGTGAGGAAGAGCTGCGGGGAGGTATTGGGAGGTCCTAAACTTCCTAACGGTGCCATACAATCACATTCTGGTGCAACGAAGGGTCAGAATTAATGGAAACGAATCCTTAACTGACATAGACTAAGAATAACTAGCAAGATGTCCTATAGTTGTCTACATGGGATGCGGTGGACCTGGATGCGACATTTAATGGGGGAAATAGGGGGAGGTCGGGTCTACAGAGTGTTGTTTACAGAAAATGGGACTAGGGAATGGGGGATTGGGGAGAGTTGGGAAGTATTGAGGAAATAGGGGAATATTTACAAGCGGATATGGATGGATGCAAATCCCATATCCGCAACAATATATATATATATACACTACCGGTCAAAAGTTTTTGAACACCTCAATTTTTCCAGTTTTTATTGAAATTTAAGCAATTCAAGTCCAGTGAATAACCTGAAATGGTACAAAGGTAAACAGTAAACTGCTCGAGGTTAAAAGAAAAAGTTTAGGTTTGCAAAAACGGGAAAATAATGTAAATTGCACAGTTATATATATTTTTTTAAAGGCCTTCTTCAGGGAACAAGTAATGGGTTAACAACTTACAGCTGTTCTGCAGCAATGTAAGTAAATTAAGCCTTGAAAGTTGATGCAAACAATTCCTACATGTGTCCAAACCTCTGCTAATTACTTGATTACAAACCCCCTGTCTGTATGAAAGCAGTATTGGAACAGACTGTTATTACACCCTCTGAAGCATTATTTGGACAATATTGCACTGCAGGAAGTAGTATATTGGAAACTGGAGGAAACTCTGACAGGAAGAGGTCTGGCAGGCCCAAAGCCACAACAGAATCAGAAGACAAGTTTCTGAGAGTCAACAGCCTGCGTGATAGGCAGCTCACAGGACATCAGCTTCAAGCATAGCTTAACACTGGTCGAAGTCAGCAAGTCTCAGTTTCAACTGTGAAGAGAAGACTTCGAGCTGCAGGTTTGACAGGTCGAGTGGCAGTAAGAAAGCCATTGCTAAGATGGCAGAATAAGAAAAACAGGCTTGTCTGGGCCATGAAGCACTGCCAGTGGACTACTGAAGACTGGAAGAAGGTCTTATGGACTGATTAATCAAAATTTGAAATCTTTGGTTCATCACGCTGGGTTTTTGTACGCCGTAGAGTAGGCAAAAGTATGGTTCCTCAGTGTGTGACACCAACTATCAAACATGGAGAAGGAAGCGTGATGGTCTGGGGCTCTTTTGCTGGATCCAGAGTCCGTGACTTGCACAGAGCGACTGGCACCCTCTACCAAAAGGGCAACCACAGCATTTTGCAGCGCCATGCAATACCCTCTGGTATACGCCTAGTTGGTCAGGGGTTCATCCTACAGCAAGATAATGACCCTAAACACACCTCCAGGCTATGTCAAAACTACCTTCGAGGAAAAGAACAAGACGTTCGGCTTCAAATCATGGAATGGCCAGCACAGTCTCCAGACTTATACCCCATCGAGCTGGTTTGGGATGAACTGGATAGAAAGGTGAAAGCAAAGCAACCTACAAGTGCAACACATTTGTGGGAACTTCTGCAACAGTGTTGGGAAGAACTTCCCGAACAATATTTGATTTGTAGAAAGAATGCCACGAGTGTGTTCGGCGGTTATACCTGCAAAAGGTGGCTACTTTGCCGAGTCAAAAATTTCAATTAAATTTTGTTAAACAAAATGATTCTATGATTTATTTTTTATCTCCAATTGTTTATTTGTTCTATGCTTAATTTCAGAATAGATTGAGAAATTAAACTCCGTAAGTTTCAATAAAAACTGGAAAAATTGAGGTGTTCCAAAACTTTTGACCGGTAGTGCATATTGTTATGAATTTTGGGTAGGGACATATATAGATTTAGGTAGATCTGTATGGGTATGTGCTACGATTATCGTGGATAGCAAGAACCACTTCAATGTACAGTAAGTCAGGGACCTGCTTAGCCCGAATGTCGGATTAAGCTTGTGTCTTCGTCCCGCCACGTGGGAGCGGGGCTTGTTGACTAGAATTAGGGCATGAGGATAAAATTCCACTGTATGTTGTTCCCTCTGTGATCATACCTGCGTCCTGTATGGCAACGCATCACACACATTAATTAGCCCCACTAGAGCACCACATTAATTAAATTCCCCCTCCGCCACGATAATAATAAAACACCAGGAAGAACAGTCAGGAAGCGGCCGCACATTATGACACCATGGCGATGGAACATCGATCAGGCAGGCTGAGGCCACGCCCACCTCGCGATGGAGTGACACCAATGTTTTGATGGGCAGATGACTTCACTGGAAGGGAGGGCCAATCGGCATGCAGCTGAAGCCCAGGGACAATAAGGAGCCAGCTGATTGGCCAAGGGTGATTAATAAAAGTGGAGAGAAGCCGACATTTTCTCTCTCTTGTTCTGGGTGCAATAGCAAGTGGTCGGAGATCGACATTTGCCCTCTTCCTTCTGCCCTCTCGTGTTGTGGACTGCCTCTTGCGCTAGACGTTCTGCTTGCCCTGAACATCCCTAGCGATCCTCGAAAACCCATTGCCTTTTTCTTGTCCTCTGATCTCGTCGCTCATGCCTTTCCGTTCTGGACACCAAACAGCGATTCTGCGTGGACGGGGCCAGGCACGGCTGGAGGAGCGAACGGCGAGTGACCCATTCGAGTTGCGCGGAAGAACGGCACGCCAGCGGACGAGGCCGGGGCGAACAAGTGGCTCGGTGGGGCCAAGTGGAGCGCGAACGGGTGGACGGCGGCCTTTCTTCCCGCAAACACCAGTGCCGCGGCGGGCTTGCATGCTTGGGGTCTGGACGATGTGCTCATCCCTGACGATCCCTGACACTGCAGCCAGACAGAGCTAAGCCAGCACCAAACAGAACATAACGACGCAGTTCCTTTTGTAAATTCTCCTTTGTGTTGTTTTAGAAGTCTGGTGTGGGGACATCCCGATTTAGGAACATTATTTATTTACCGTCGCGTCCATTGTTCTCGGGTTCCGTATAAATCAATCGTTTCTTTTTGTACATTGAATTCGGTTTTCGTTTGTGAGTTTAATTTCCTGCAGGTTGAGACTGCCCCGTGAGATCGTGGCAGGTAAAAGCTTCCTGCTTCTTCTTCCTCTTTCTTTCCGCCCCGCGCATATATATAGTCAAACCCGCCATTGATCGTCGCCTCATTAACCTCGATTGCCATTTGTGATTTTCCGGTCTTAACCGAGGGGAATCACACGCGACAACTGGTGTCGAGGAGTGGGATTTTGAACCCTCTGGATAAAATTTGGTGTCAAGAGCGTGGAGAATTTTGAGTAAAATGTATTATAGATTGAGGTGATAAAATTTCAAAAGTCGATTGGGCTTGCGCGACGCGAGCTGTGCGTCACTAAATTTAAAATTTTCTGAGGTAAAACGCGCGCGGGGAAACTACCTTCTCTCGACGGATGGAGGGGGTGAGTAAAATGGAGGAGGAAAGAAAGAAGATTCGGGGAGTGTTGGAAGTGAGTTGGATGTAGATGAGGTGGAGGGTAGTAGTGGAACTTCCCCCGCCACAGAGACGGGTCCTATAACTTTTCAGGCCACAGCAAATTTATTGATGGCCAAGAGTGAAAGAACCAGGGGAGAAATTTGCAGGGAAATGAATAATAAAATAGATGGAATGAGTAACGAAATGAGGGGAATGAGTGATGAATTGAAGGGAGAGATGGGAGGAATGAAAAATGAATTGAGGGGAGACATGAAGGGGCTGGAAAACAAAATGGATGCTCGGAGTGAACGAATGGAAAATAAAATTGATGGGTTGAAGGGATAATTGAATGCCCAGAGTGATAAAATTGATGGATTGAAGGAGGAATTGGAGGGCAAATTGATGGATTGAAGGAGGAATTGGAGGGGCAAATTGATGGATTAAAGGAGGGCTTGAAAGGACAAATTGAAGGAATGGAAAATGAAATTGATGGATTGGAGGGGAAGATGGAGGGAATGAATGAGCAAATGAATGAACAAGGGAATGAAATAAGGGGGATGAATGAACAATTGCAAGGAAAAATTGAGGGGATAGCACAACAGCTGGGGGAACGAATTGATGGTATAGAGGGGAAAGTGCAGAACCAAATTACGGACAGACTGGGGGAATTCAAGGTCAAAGTAGAGACTAAATTAGGGGAAATGGAAAAATCCATGGGGGTAGAAATTGAACTTAAACGGGAGGAATTAATATCAAAAGTAGTGGAGGGCATGACCCAGGCTGTCCGAATAGAGGAAGAATTGGAGGATAGAATTGGGGCTACGAATATCAGAATTGATAAAGTAAATGGAGACCTGGAAGGCTATCGGGGCCAGGTGGATGCCAGAATGAGGCAACAGAGTGAGGAATGGGGACTCCTCAAACAACAGGGGGGTGAATTGGCCGAAGAGGTAAAGGGGTTGGAAGCCCGCGTAACAGAGCAGTAGCGGGGGTTAATTGAGAAAGGCCTGTGGGGGCCACAAATGGATAATAAAAGAGTGAGTGATTTGATGCAGGAGCGACTGGAGACCTGGGACAATACCATCAAAGCAGAGGTTGCTCGGGTCTGAGAAAGCCTAAGGGAAGAGGTGAGTCGGTCCGTTAAGCATCTCTAGGAGGAGATTAAGGTGACCCAGAAGACCCTCACCACGAGCCACATTTGGGCACCAGAGTCTCCAAAACTGAATATCCAGTTGGGGCGGGGGGGGGGGGGGTGGGGGTGTTTTGGCCCCGGGCTGGATTTGGACAGAGAGGAATCGGGGAATAGAGTCTCTGGAAAAACAATCCCCTTGGTGTGGCGGACACAAAAGCCCACTGGCGTGGTGACATCATTCCACGCACCGAGTGGGTGGTGGCCATGCCCGAGGGGTAGGCGTGGCCTCATGATATACCCCGGGCGACCAGCCCGGAGGAGTTGAGTGTTACAGTGTAGTCTTACAATAAAGACGTTTATATGTTACCGCTTGTCCGCTTCCTCCTTGCTCACAAGCAGCGCGCGTAACGCCGCGCTTTACTGGTGACCCTCGACGTTGGATCTGCCG
Organism: Myxine glutinosa; assembly: GCF_964187855.1. Lineage (NCBI taxonomy): Eukaryota > Metazoa > Chordata > Myxini > Myxiniformes > Myxinidae > Myxine > Myxine glutinosa. The sequence goes on along the minus strand of NC_136266.1, from coordinate 178,728,129 downwards.
GAGCGATCCTTCCACACGCGACGCCATCGCCATGGCTGCCTTCGTCAAACTTCCGGAATTTTGGGAGGCTCAGGCCGAAGTCTGGTTCGTCCAGGCCGAAGCCCAATTTCAGCTTCGGCACCTCACCGGCGATGACACGCGCTACTGCCACGTCGTCGCCTCCCTCGGGCCCGGCACGGCCGCTCGAGTTGTGTCCGTCCTTCGCCACCCACCGGACGGCCACAAGTACGAGGCACTCAAGCGGCTACTCCTAGCCACGTTCAGCCTCACGGACGACGCATGGGCCGACCGCCTCCTGGATCTCCCCGAGCTCGGTGAGACGCGCCCGTCGGTCCGAATGGACCATATGCTGTCACTGTTGGGCGACGAAGCCCCCGGTTCGCTATTCCGGGCGCTTTTCCGTCGCCAACTTCCAGCGCAGGTTCGCCTCGCGTTGGCCGGGACCGGGCTAACGGAACCCCGAGCATTGGCGACGAGGCGGACAAGTACTTCGCCGCTTCGGACACGCGGGCGAGCGTTGGCATGGCCGTCACGGCCTTCGACGCTGATGTTCCACAGCATCATCTTCTACAGCACGCTGATGTTCCAAAGCATCATCTTCTACAGCACGCTGATGTTCCACAGCATCATCTTCTACAGCACGCTGATGTTCCACAGCATCATCTTCTACAGCACGCTGTGGTTCAGCAGCATGCTGATACGCACCTCGTGAACGCCGCCACGCCCCGCCCACCGCCGCGGCGAAAACCGCCACCGCGGGGAAACCCGTCGACTCCACCGGCCTGGCGGAGCCAGCCGCACTCCTCCAGCTCCACCACCTGGTGCTGGTTCCACGCCAAGTTCGGCCACGAAGCTCGGCGGTGTCATCCGCCGTGCTCCTTCAACGGGTCGGGAAACGCCCGGGCCGGCGCTCAATTGTGGCGATGAGCGCCGGCCGTTCGAGCAGCCTGCTGTTCATAACGGACACCTTCTCCGGGCGCCGTTACCTGTGCGACACGGGAGCACAGGTGAGTGTCATTCCCGCCGGCACGTCAGACAAGCACGCCGCGGGTGGGGGCCCCGCGCTGCTTGCCGCGAACGGGACGCCCATCCGTATGTACGGAAAACGCTGCCTCTCTCTGCGGTTTGGAGGGCAGGTTTTCCGATGGACGTTCGTCACCGCCGACGTGCCCATGGCACTGCTTGGCGCGGACTTCCTGTGCGCTAATGGGCTCCTGGTCGACGTCAAGCGCAGACGGCTTGTCCAGGCCGAGACGTTCAGCTCGCTCGCATGTGCGTTGCCCAGCTCAACGAGCGGCTTGCCAAGCGGCTTGCCGAACGATTCGGTTCCGGCCACGTTGGTCTGTACGCTTCCGGCAGCGGACGCATTCACCCGCCTCCTCGTCGGCTTCCTGGCCCTCACGCGGCCCACCTTCTCGGCGGGGGCCGTCAAGCACGGGGTGGCCCATCACATCCCCACCGTCGGGCCACCGGTCTACGCCCGGGCACGCCGCCTCGAGCCGACGAAGCTGGCGGTGGCAAAAGCGGAGTTCGCTACCCTGGAGCGACTCGGCATCGTTCGGCGCTCAGAGAGCGCTTGGGCGTCGCCGCTGCACATCGTGCCGAAGCCCGGCGGGGGATGGCGACCGTGCGGGGACTATCGCCGTCTCAATGACGCCACGACTCCCGACCGCTACCCCGTCCCCCACATTCAGGACTTTTCCGCCCGTTTGGCGGGCAGGTCCTTCTTCTCGAAGGTGGACCTCATACGCGGCTACCATCAGGTCCCCGTCAGGCCGGAGGACGTCCCGAAGACGGCGGTCATCACGCCATTCGGACTCTTCGAGTTCCTGCGCATGCCCTTCGGTCTGAAGAATGCGGCTCAGGCGTTCCAGCGACTGATGGACAGCGTCCTGCGCGACTTGGATTTTGTCTACGTCTACCTGGACGATATCCTCGTCGCCAGCGCGTCCCGCGAAGAGCACCTACACCACCTCCGCACGCTCTTCGAACGCCTGGGCCAGCATGGCCTGATTGTGAACCCCGCAAAGTGCCGGTTCGGCGCCGCCACAATCGATTTTCTGGGGCACCGTGTCACCAGGCACGGCGCCGTCCCCCTGCCGGCCAAGGTGGAGGCGGTGAAGGGGTTTCCGCGCCCCCGCACGATCAGAGGGCTGCAGGAGTTCCTGGGCATGGTGAACTTTTACCATCGGTTCCTGCCCCGTATCGCCCAGCTCCTGCACCCCCTGCACGAAGCTCTCCGAGGTAAGCCGGGCAAAGGCGACGTTACCTGGACCGAGCAGATGGACACGGCGTTCACGGGCGCGAAGCTCGCCTTGGCTAACGCCACCATGCTCGCGCACCCGGCGCCCGATGCACCGATCGCCCTCACCACCGATGCCTCGGACTACGCGGTGGGCGCGGTGCACGAGCAATGGGTGCGTGGAGCTTGGCAACCGCTGGCGTTCTTTAGCCGGCAGCTTCGCCCGCCCGAACGCCGTTACAGTACCTTCGACCGCGAGTTGCTCGGACTTCACTTGGCGGTCAGGCACTTCCGCCATCTGCTCGAGGGCCGGGCGTTCACTGCCTTCGTCGACCACAAGCCGCTGATCTTCGCGATGGGCAAGGTCACCGAGCCGTGGTCGGCCCGGCAGCAGCGTCACCTCTCGGCCGTGTCCGAGTACACGACGGACATCCGGCACGTCGCGGGGAAGGACAACCCGGTGGCGGATTGCCTTTCCCGGGCCGTCGCCCACGCAGTCCACCTCGGCATCGACTATGCCCGGATGGCAGCGGACCAGGCCGCTGACCCCGACGTCCAGGCCTTGCGGACCGCCGTCACGGGCCTCCGCGTCACCGAGGTGCCGTTCGACGGCGCGGGCGCGGCTCTCTTGTGCGACGTCTCCCTCGGGCGTCCTCGCCCCATTGTGCCCGCGGGCTGGCAGCGCCAGGTGTTTGACGCCATCCACGGCCTGTCCCACCCGGGCGCGAGGGCCTCCCAAAGGCTGATCGCCGACAAGTTCGTCTGGCATGGCCTCCAGAAGGCCGTCCGCGGCTGGGCCAGGACGTGCCTCGCGTGCCAGCGCGCCAAGGTGCACCGGCACACCCAGGCCCCGTTGGCCCCGTTCACGGTGCCGGAACGCCGGTTTGACCACGTCCACGTGGACCTGGTGGGACCTCTGCCCCCCTCGCGGGGTTTCACCTACGTCCTCACCATGGTGGACCGCACCACCCGGTGGCCGGAGGCCGTGCCCTTGGCGTCGACAACGGCGGCCGATGTCGCGCAGGCTTTCATCGCCACCTGGGTCGCCCGGTTCGGCGCCCCCTCAGACATCTCATCCGACCGCGGCCCCCAGTTCACCTCGGAGCTCTGGGGGGCGGTTGCGCAGGGGCTCGGGGTCCGGCTGCACCGAACCACGGCCTACCACCCCCAGGCTAACGGCCTGTGTGAGCGATTTCACCGCTCATTGAAGGCCGCGCTCCGGGCCACCCTCCGCGACGGCGGCTGGGTCGACAGGCTCCCCTGGGTCCTGCTGGGCCTCCGGACGGCGCCCAAGGAGGACCTGCGCGCATCCGCGGCGGAGTTGGTCTTCGGGCAACCGCTGCGGGTGCCGGGCGAGTTCCTCCCCGACTCCACGGCACCATGGTCAGCAGCAGAGGAGGTCAGCACAGCAGCGCTCCGCTCTGCAAGAGACCGCCCAGAGGTTCGCCCCGGTGCCAACGGCATGCCACGGGCACCCACCGACGCACGTCGCCCCGGAGCTTCGCACGGCGGAGTACGTCTTCGTCCGCCACGATGCCCATCGGACACCACTGCGGCCCCCGTACGACGGGCCTTTCCGCGTGCTGGAGACCGGGGCGAAGCACTTCACCCTGGACATCGGCGGTACTCCTGACCGCGTTTCGGTAGACCGCCTCAATCCGGCCCAACTCGATGTGGACCATCCACCGCCAGTGGCCCGACCCCCACGTCGGGGCCGCCCTCCTGCGGGCGGACCCCCGGCACCGCCCAGCCCCGCCGCCACGGCGCCCCCCGGTCCTGCACCCATCCCAGGGGCAGCCAGGGGCATCCCACCTGGTATCCCTGCACCCCGGACGCCGCCGATCGCCAGGGGGCGCTTCGGCCGGGTCATTCGTCTGCCCCGCAAACTGGCCCTCCAGGTGCGCGGGAATTCTGGGGGGGCGCGTGTGGCGGACACAAAAGCCCACTGGCGTGGTGACATCATTCCACGCACCGAGTGGGCGGTGGCCACGCCCGAGGGGTAGGCGTGGCCTCATGATATACCCCGGGCGACCAGCCCGGAGGAGTTGAGTGTTACAGTGTAGTCTTACAATAAAGACGTTTATATGTTACCGCTTGTCCGCTTCCTCCTTGCTCACAAGCAGCGCGCGTAACGCCGCGCTTTATTGGTACATTTTGATGGGTCAGGGAGTCTAGAGGCTTTCATGACACAATATATATATATTTTTTGTATACAGAGTCGAGGCTCGTGAAAGAGGTAACATTTATCAAACAAACAAATCAAACAAACAAGCAAACAAAGTATATAAAAAGGGGAGCGGTCGACAAGATGGGGAGAGAAGGGGAGGAAGCACACAAACACGACATTTGAGAGCAGGGACATCGGGAGATGTTTTTGGAGGGAGAGGACCTGGGGGGAGGCAGGATAGGTATAAAACGCAAGGACACCAAGGACTTCCAGGAAAGAAGTCAAAAGTCACCTCAAAAAAGTGGATTTGGGGTGAAATTAGCGGGGGTAGAAAAGATCAAGGTTTTGGATTGGGGAAGATAAGAGATGGTGGTGAACAGCCGTTTTAAAGACCTGGAGGGAGGAGTGGGATTGAAGAGAGTGAGGGAGTTTGTTCCAGAGGCGGGAGAAAAGAGGAATGAAGGAGTGAAGGTGAGCAGAGAGTCTTGATTTTGGCAGTTTAACCATAAGAGGGTTGCAGGCAGATCTTGTGCGACCTGCAGGAATATTTGGGGGACAGAGCCCGGAGAGAGCTGGGGGAGCAAGGCCGGAGAGGAGTCGATAGAAGACGGAAAGACCACCAACCTGCCTGCGGTGATTAAGTGAAAGGCCCTCGGAGATAGCTTCATCACGGGAGATTCCAATGATTCTGAACGCTTTGGTTTCAACAGCGTGAAGACGAGATAGGTGTGAGGCAGGAGCACCAGCCCAGAGGGGAGAGCAGTACTCCATTGAGCTGCGGATGAAAGCCTTGTATGTGGTGAGGAGCTCAGGTGTGCCAAGGAAGGACTTCACACGACGGAGGATGCCCAGTTGGCGACTGGCTTTGGAGGCCAGCTTGGAAATGTGGTTTTCCCAGGAAAGATCATGGCAGATAGTGAGACCCAAAAGCTTGAGTTGCAGAACTTCTTGGAGAGGATTATTCAGAAAGTAGATGGGAGGGTTGTCCAGTCGGTCTTTTCGGAGAGACATCGTAAGAGTGTGAGATTTGTCAGGATTGAAAGACATGTTCCACTTGTTTGCCCAGTCTGTGATTTTGTCCAGGTCTGCAGAGAGTGAGGAGGCTGCAGACTGCCGATCTGAGGGATGAGGAATGGAGCGGCAGAGAGTGGAGTCATCAGCAAGGAGATAGAGAGGATTTTCAAGAGAGTCAGAGAGATCATTGATGAAGACCAGAAAAAGCACAGGGCCCAGAACACTGCCTTGGGGAACTCCAGCCTGAACAGGAAGAGGAGATGAGAGAAACCCATTCAGGGCCACACGTTGACTCCGACTAGAGAGGAAGTCCGCCAGCCATGCGTGGAGATTTCCATGGATACCAAAGGAGGAGAGTTTGGTGAGCAGAACGGGGTGCCAGACCGTATCGAAGGCACGTGATATGTCGAGGGAGACAGCTCTAATTTCCTGTTTGGCATTGAGGACCTCCATCCATTGTTGAGACAGCAGAAGCAGCATGTCCAGAGTAGAGTGACCTGGTCTGAAACCAAATTGATGATCAGAGATCAAGCCATTGGAGAAGAGGAAAGATTTCATATCCGAGGCAATGATGGATTCCATGACTTTGCTGATAATTGGGAGAAGGCTGATTGGTCTGTAGTTTGCTAGGATCTGTTTTTGCACCTTTTTGTGCAAAGCGGTGATGTTGGCTGATTTCCAAGCAGATGGCAGTTGACCTTGAGCAAAAGAGAGGGTGAAGAGAACAGAGAGAGGGAGTGAAAGAGCGGAAGAACAGGATTTTAGGACCCGTGGGCTGATGCCGTCAGGTCCAGTTGCAGAATCAGAGTCAAGGGTTGACAGAAACTTTTCCACCTTGTCAGGAGGAAAGGACACGGAGTCCAGGAGCAGCTGGGTACGGCTGGGTATGGTGGGAATTTGAGTGCGTGTGTCAGCTCAATGGTTGGGGAGAGAGGAAGTGCATGGGGAATCTGTTTGCGACACTGCGGGGGTCAGCCACAGACGTGCTAAACATAGTCCCAGAGGGAATATTGACCAGCAAGGCCATCTGCGAGGCTTTGAACCACGGGTATGGGACAGGTGCAAGGTGCGACCTGGTCAGGGCGCAGCTGCTGCATCGCAGGCAAAAGCCTATCGAGACGTTGCAGGAGCTGGCTCAGGATATTTACCAATCTGTGAGGATAGCATACAGAGACCTACCATCAAAGGCGTGGGACAAGCTGGCGATAGAGAAATTTATGGCTGCTCTTCCTGACCCTGAGGTCCAGACCCTGGTAGAATTGCAGGACCCGCCCACAGTGCATCGGGCGGCGGAATGCACGGACGAGACTGACCTTTTTGAGGAGGTCGAACCACACATCAGAGAGGGCACCTGTGACAGTACGACAGGCAGAGGTGCGGGATCAGAAGGAGAAGCCAGAGGATACGGTCATAGGCCGAATGTTAAGGGGATCAGCCGCCAACTGACAAATTTGACCAGGGGTAAATCTGCAGGGGGTGAGTCATGGCAGTTTGGTCCAGGTTTGCCATCAGGACAGCCTGATTTTCATCGGGTTGGGCCGGGAGTAAGGGGTGCTCCGCCTGGGTACCAGAGGGGTCCGTTCCTGGGGACTTGTTTTAGATGTGGGCACATGCAGAAAGACTGTCGGCAACCACCTGGGCAACCGCCTCCTAACAGGCTTCACAGCACAGAAAGGAGGGGGCCCCCAGTGGGACCACAGACACCAGAAAGAGGACCACCATCTAGGCCTGGTCCCATCGCAATGGTGTTTGGGAAACTAGAACGAGCTGAGCATACGGGGCCATGCTCGGCTGGCAAGTGTGTGGAGAAGCGCTCTCCTTTGGTGAAAGTAGTGAATTGCGGAAAATTTTGCACGGGTAATCTAATGGTTAGATGCAAAATTGAGGGAGAATTCTGTGAGGCTGTGGTGGATACTGGAGCCAGTGACACCATTATCAATCCAAGTGTGCTCGACCAGAGTGTTGGAGGCTGGGATAAAATTGATAGGGTTGAAGGACACAGCCTTCAACTGGCTATGGGGGCGACAGCACAAATATTGGGATGCGGAGTGGTGAGGATGGAGTTGGGTGGTCTGGAGATCAACGTGGTGGCATGGGTGGCTGGGGTGTGCGATCAGTGTCTGCTGGGATTGAGTTTCCTGGTGGAACACAACTGCCAACTAGACCTCGGGCATGGTCATATGTGGTTGGGCACTGAGAGGCTGCAGTTGGTGGGACTGGGGGATGACGAGGAGGTGCAGGGGACGTGGCTGGAGGTGCCACGCACTGTGACCATGCCTCCCAGGTCCGAGACAGTGGTGATGGCGGAGTTAGCAGCAGGAGCTCAACCCATTGGTCAGCTGGGGCTAGTGGAGTCGTGGTCCTCGCAGGGGACTGAGGGATTGATGGTGGGTCGCACCCTCATAGACACCCGTGGGCCTTGTTGGCAGTTCGGCTACTCAACTTGTCCGATAGCCCTCGCACTGTAAGGGGCGGAGCCATAATAGCCAAATGCAGTAGTGTCGTAGAGGTCACCGGAGGAAGTGGATCCACACACTTACCATACCAGTACAGCCGGAAAGAGGGGAAAATTTGGGGAAATGTGATTGGCCAGAGGGAGTGTGGGACATGATGACACGCTCTGAAGAGGGCCTAACATTGGAGCAGGTAGAGACATTGCACAATTTGGTTGGTAAGAACTTGGATGTTTTTTCTCTCTCTCTCCCGAGGATGTTGGACGCACGAGCCTCGTCAGGCACCAAATTAGTATTGGTGAGGTTCGGCCTGTTCGCCAACCGCTACGGCGGCTACCTTTCGCTAAGAAAGAGGAGGCAGAAGAGCAGGTGAGAAAAATGGAGAAAGCCGGATTTATCGAGTGCTCGGTGAGTTCTTGGGTGTCACCCATTGTGCTGGTGAAAAAGAAGGATGGGACCACTCGGTTCTGTGTGGATTATCGCCAGCTCAATCAAGTGACACTCAAAGACTCGTATCCCCTGCCAAGGATTGATGACACCCTCGATGCCGTTTCAGGCTCAAAATGGTTTTTGACATTGGATTTAAAGAGTGGTTATTGGCAGGTGGAGATGGATAAAGAGGCGAGAGAGAAAACAGCGTTCACCGCAGGAAAGGGTCTTTGGCAGTTTGTAGTCATGCCTTTTGGATTGTGCAATGCTCCTGCCACGTTTGAGCGTCTGATGGAACGTGTTTTAATAGGTTTACCATGGCAGACTTGCCTTGTCTATCTGGATGACGTATTGGTCCACGCTCCCACATTTGAACATGCTGCTAAAAATTTGTTGAGGTATTCGAGAGGTTAAGGGGTGCTGGGTTGAAATTGAATCCGAGCAAGTGTGCAATTTTCAGAAGAGAGGTGACTTACCTGCGTCACGTGATTAGCGAGAGCGGCGTGGCCACTGACCCTGGAAAGGTAAAATCTGTAAAAGAGTGGCCCGCCCCCAAAAATGTATGGGAAGTCGGAGGATTTTTGGGCCTCTGCTCTTACTACAGGAGATTTGTGGCAAATTTCGCAGAAATTGCAAGACCCTTGCACAAATTGACGGCGAAAGGAGCCCGATTTATATGGCCAGAGAGCTGCACCGAGGCATTCAATCACGTAAAACAACGTCTGGTGGAGGCCCCGGTTTTGGCATACCCGACGGATGATGGCAATTACATCCTGGACACAGATGCGAGCCAGGAAGGATTGGGAGCTGTGTTGTCGCAAATGCAACAGGGAGTCGAGAGGGTTATTGCGTATTACAGTCAGGCACTTTCGAGGCCCAAACGAAATTGTTGCGTTACCCGCAAATAACTATTGGCCCAACTGTCTGCAGTTGGACACTTTCACCCTTACCTTTATGGGAGGGAGTTTGTGATCCGAGTGGATCATGCCACCTTGCAATGGCTTCTTCAGTTCAAAGAGTCGGAGGGACAATTTGCAAGGTGGCTTGAGAGGCTGCAGCAGTATAATTTCTCTGTGCAACATCGGCCTGGCAAAGCACATGCCAATGCAGAAGCTCTCTCTCGGCGCCCCTGTTGGGAGGCACAGCACAAATTTTGTGATAGACAGGAAGCCAAGGATCCAATTGGGCAAGGATCAAATTGATGCATGCCTATATGCAGCGAGAGTGACCAGGCGAACTTTGCCACAACCCCCACCTGAATTGGGCGATGTGAATTGGCGAGAGAGTCAAAGGGAGGATCCTGTTTTGGGGCCCCTTTTTAATTGGCGAAAGGAGGACAAAAGACTTTCTTGAGAGGAGATTGCTCCTCACAGGGCTCAGGTAAAGGTCTATTGGGCCCAGTGGTAGATGTTGGGGTTGAAAGATGGCCATTTGTATTGGAAATGGGTCACACCAACGGGCGATATAGCTTCCTGGTTGATAATTGTACCAAACAAATTGAAGTGGTTATGGGGCACATACATGGGACTAGGACGATGGGACATTTGGGCGTGGCCAAAACTTTGTCTAAATTGCGGCAGAGGTTCTACTGGGTGAATTCAGGCAGTGACATTCAAGACTGGGTGAGATCCTGCGACCTCTGCCGTGGTAAGAAGGGACCCCCACATGCGCGCAAGGCCCCTCTCCAGGTGTACAACGTAGGAGCACCACTTGAGCGGGTGGCAGTAGATGTGGTGGGGCCCCTGCCAGTCACCCGCCAAGGGAACCGGTACATTATGGTGGCAATGGACTACTTTACCAAGTGGCCAGAAGCCTACCCATTGCCCAACCAGGAGGCCCGGCTGGTAGCTCGGGTTCAAGTTGAGGGATTCTTCTCCCGATTTGGCATTCCCAGGGAGCTACACACCGACCAAGCCTGGAACTTTGAATCTGCTCTCCTGTGGTCGGTGTGCGAGCTCCTCCAAATTCATAAGACCCAGACGACCCCTCCTAGTCCTCAATCGGATGGGATGGTGGGGAGGTTTAACCAAACATTGTTGACACAATTGGCCCTCTTCACATCCAAACACCAGCAGGATTGGGACGAGCACCTCCCCTTTGTATTGATGGCATACCGGACCGCACAGCATGCGACCACTCGGTGCACCCCCGCCATGTTGATGTTTGGTAGGGAGATGCGAGTCCCACAGATTTGTTGATGGGACCATCACCAGAGGAACCGGGTGAAGCATCTATGGAAAGCTATGCAACCAATTTGAGAAAGAGCATAGAAAAGGCTCATGAGGTTGCGAGGAAGCAAATTGGCTTGGCTTCCTTGCATATGAAAGTGCGGTATGACGCTCGGGCACACATGCCTCAGTTCCTTCTCGGAGACCTTATTTGGCTCTACTGGCCTGGGAGGAGGAAGGGTGTGTGTCCAAAACTCACCTCACCCTGGAAGGGCCCCGGGTGGTGCTTCGGCAGGTGACTGATGTGGTTTTCAAAATTCAGATGGGCCCGCATACCCTTCCACAGATAGTTCACGGGGATAGATTGAGCCCCTGCATGGGTTGGGAGGCTCCGGGGTGGATTGGAAGGGTGAGGGGGAAATTAGGTGTGGTGGATGGCACTCTTGGACCCGACCAACCTGCAACTACCTACACTTGAGGTAAATGTTTGGATGTGTACTGTCCCAGGCTAAAGGACTTGCTTATTTAAATTGGGGACATGTAATTTGGAATTGGGGGCGGGTGAGAGTGATGGCATGGCCGATGAGGGGGATGGAATGTGTGCCACACAGTGTCTTATGGGTGGCGTTTGTTTATGTGGAGGTGTCGTGTTTTTATGTGGTCGTGAGGGTGGAAATTGAATATGAGCAAGTGGTGATTATTGAAATGTGCTTTTGGAAATGTGTTGGTGAACTGTGAACCGGGGATTTCACATAATAGCATGCCATGGCAAAAACTTTTTGTAACATCTTTTCACAAAACTGGTGGAGAATTGAATGGCAGCGGGGGAGGAAATGTGTTTTGTGTATTTTGTGGGTGGGGAAGGTGTGCTTGTCCGCAGGTACAGATCAGGCTCTGGAGGAGCGATGACTGCAGCTCCCCTCTGCGGCAATTACCTCTGGCAGCCAGTGGTGACTGGAAATTGGAGCCCGTCGGTGGTGGGTCTGTTGTGCGCCCTGGGGTGAATGAGACTCCCGGCGACCCATGTAGCTGCAAGGAAGCAGGAGGCAACAGAGTCTGGTGTGGGGAGACCCCCACCGGTGGGGGAAATGGCGGAAAGAGGCTGTTTGGCTGTCACGGGGCCAAGATGTAAGGGGGGGGGGGGCAATGAATTTGTAAGTCGAGTGCCTTGTTTTTGGGACTGCGGGCATCACAGCCTGAAGCGCCCCTACTATCTTACTTGTGCGGTACCTCCCCGCTGCCTAGTAGAGAAACACACATGCATATAACATCTATGCCATGGTCCTGCAGGGGGGCAGGGTGAAATAAGTGCTGTGTAATGATTTTAGTGTTGCGATGATTTTTGGAATGTGTATGAGTGGTTATGGGGTTGTGTTGAATGAATGCGGGTGAAATCCACCGAGCCATGTCACTCACCTGTAATAACCAGGACAGGGCCCGCGGAAATTTGGGGTGCATTGGGATGGCCCCACAGGGGTTGTACAAATATTTTTAGGAATTTTGAATTTTTGAAGTTTTGAATAAGGTTAAGTTTTGTGGTTAAGTTAGTTTTGCGTGTTGTTGTTTGTTTCCTCCCTCCGCAGAAACAACGAATTATAATTTTTGTACATACTTGAACTGCATGGTTGTTTAAGGGGTTGGCATGTTAAGGAGGATAGGCAGGTAGCTTCGGCTCACTTCCCACAGCCCTCCTGATTTATTTCATAGGTTAATTAAGTGTGAGACAGTAAGTGTTAAGACTGGAATGGTAGCGCCTGCAGTGAACCTAGCAGGTGCTCCGGTTCCAGGGGGGGAGGGGAGAGCTGTGTCATGAATTTTGGGTAGGAACATATATAGATGCCAGGCACGGCTGGAGGAGCGAACGGTGCGCGACCTATTCAAGTCGCGCGGAAGAACGGTGGCACGCCAGCGGACGAGGCCGGGGCGAACAAGTGGCTCGGTGGGGCCAAGTGGAGCGCGAACGGGTGGACGGCGGCCTTTCTTCCCCGCAAACAGCAGTGCCGCGGCGGGCTTGCACACTTGGGGCCTGGACGACGTGCTCATCCCTGAAGATACCTGACACTGCAGCCAGACAGAGCTAAGCCAGCACCACACAGAACACAACGACGCGGTTCCTTTTGTAAATTCTCCTTTGTGTTGTTTTAGAAGTCTGGTGTGGGGACATCCCGATTTAGGAACTTTATTTATTTACCGTCGCGTCCATTGTTCTCGGGTTCTGTATAATAAATCGTTTCTTTTTGTACATTGAATTCGGTTTTCGTTCGTGAGTTTAATTTCCTGCAGGTTGAAGACTGCCCGGCGAGATCGTGTCAGGTAAAAGCTTGCTGCTTCTTCTTCCTCTTTCTTTCCTCCCCGCGCACATATAAAGTCAAATCCGGCATTGATCGTCACCTCATTAACCTCGATTGCCATTTGTGATTTTCCGGTATTAACCGAGGGGAATCACACGTGACAATATGTAGAGTTACAAACCTGAGTGGAAAATATGTACATGCATAACCATATACAGACTTGGCATTTAATATGGAATATTTTTTTTGTGGGGGTGAACTTACTTTTCAAGATGTCTTAGAACCAAAAGTTCATTGGAATTATGTTGAAATTATTCTAGATTTTGTTAATGTGACCTTTAAAAGAAACAAAAACCACATTTGACATTTCGAAACAAATAAATTGATCCTTGAAAGTGATGTAAACTGATATCGAACTCAATTCATGGACAGTACTGTGTTAAACTTCAGTACGTTTTCCAGAAGTATCTCTTTATTTTGCACATTAGCCAAAATTCTTTTTAACAAAAACAAAAGTTAAATTACGACTGGGATTACGGACAGTAAAATTACAGTTCAGTACTTCGTGTAACCCCCACGAGCATTCAGGAGAGCACGTACACGTTGAGGCATGCTGTTCACGAGATTTGCCAAGGTTTGGACAGGAATCGCTTGCCATGCAGTGACAATAGCCTACTGCAATTCACGCACAGAGGTCAGCTGCTGGTCCAAGTGGTCGATTTGACGCGTTAATTCTGCCCACAAGTTCTCTATCGGATTCATATCTGGGGACATGGCAGGCCACTCCGTATGCTCTACACCACGGTCAGCAAGAAAGTGTTGGATCATGCGAGCACGATGAGGCCGTGCATTGGCATCTTGGAAGACAAAGTTTCCTCGAAAGGCTGCACGAGCAAATGGAAGCAATGTTTCTTCCAGAATGGCCCTGTACTTGAACTGGTTCAGGTTTCCATTCAGAACAACCAGGTCAGTTTTGTCCCCTGCATGAAAAGCAGCCCAAACGGTCACCCCACCACCTCCAGCTTGGACTCTTGGCACTATACAATCTTTGTTGTAGGCTTCATGCACTTGTCTGCGCACTCGGACGTGGCCATCTTGACGATAGACTAGAAATATAGACTCGTCACTGAAGATCACGTGATTCCAGTGTCCTGGCTGCCATTGACGGTGCTCTGCGGTGTTGGCGGTGTTGTCTGGTCAGGCGTGGCTTTCTCAGGGGACGCCTGGCACGATAGCCTGCTTGAACCAGTCGTTGGTTGACTGGCCTTCTGGATACAGGCACATTTGTCAGTTGCTGCCACTCAGCCCTAAGCCGATTAGCTGACTTGGTACGGCCATTGTGGACTAACCGGTGCAGCTGGCGATCATCCCACCTTGTGGTTCTGTGGAGACGTCCTGGCTTCGGTATTGGAGAAGGGCCACCCCTCTGAGCATTTCGTTTCAGGATCTTTGACACCTGACCTTGAGTGATGCCATACTGCCGAGCAAGAGCATGCTGTTTCATGCCATAATTTCGTAAAGCCACCACTCCATGACAAACAGCATTGTCGAGTTGACGGACCATCTCCAGAGGAAGCGACAATAACTTTTGGAGACGTGCAGCAGTTGTTTTCCACTAATACAGAACGCAACAACCCTTGTATGCCCGACTGTGAAGCCAATCATCAAATGCACCTGTCCGTACATTTTGCCACGCCACCTGTGATATAATCCTGTTGTTGACTTCTTGCTGCGACAGACAATCAGTGACATGGTTCTTTTAACAAATAAATCACCAAAGTGGAAAAGAAACTCACCAGATTGATATACTGAGTGAAGAAAGTAAACCCAAGTCAAGAAAGAAAAAAAATTCCATATTAAATGCCAAGTCTGTATGTTTACATTACATAACAATACATACTTACATAACCATGTACGTTTGCTCTATTATAATAAGATATATATTTATATTGTTGTGGTTTTGAGAACCCTCACTTGGTAAATAATACTTGTAAATAATATTCTATCATTTAAAAGGTTAAAGGTTGCACCCTTAGTTAGTCCATATGCAACACGTAGGCCACCATAGGAACTTTAGTTATTTCCTTATTATGTGTCAGATAAGGCTGTGTTCCCAATAGTTACCTTCGCAAAAGCGGAAGGTTATGTTTTGATCGCTGTGTATTTATTTGTATGTCTGTGTGTGTGTATGTTAATCGCATAACTCAAAAAGTATTCAACCGAATTGCATGAAATTTGGTGGGATGATTGGTTATTATACGGGACACATTTGATTAGATTTTGGGAAACAGATTTGCTCAAATTCTGACTATTTTTAACTCGATCGTATTTCACTCAAAGTTATGAGCGACTGAAGAAGAAGATGTCCATCCAGGACGTCATCACTATAACACGATCTCCCGCGATCATTTCAACCTCAAAAAAAATTATAATTGCAGATTTGTCAAGAGATGAGGCATATTAACAAACGAATGAAACAGATTTGCTCAAATTCTGACTATTTTTAACTCGATCGTATTTCACTCAAAGTTATGAGCGACTGAAGAAGAGGATGTCCATCCAAGACGTCATCACTATAACGCGATCTCCCGCAATCATTTCAACCTCAAATGAAATTCAAATTGCAGATTTGTCAATCGGGGAGGCATATTAACAGACGAATGAAACAGATTTGCTCAAATTCTGATTTTTAAAAATCGATCGCATTTCACATAAAGTTTCACATCGCATACACTCCCATGCCAAGTACAGAACAGTAGCTGCGGCGAAGGTATGCGCTCTACCGAGTGCCCGGATTCTAGTTGAATCTGCGTTGCATCAATTAAATAAGAATAGGCCCTTCTTTTCATTTTGCAGCTGCTCTCTCCAAGATACGCCATAATGCGCCCCTACAGTCGGGGCTTGTCTCTCCCCAAATTGTCACGTGGTTTGATTAGCAGCGTTCACTGCATTGAGCCTTCGTCACCTTAGCACTCACTCCAAACGCCATTGAACATGCGGTCTCAGGCCGAGGAAAAAGGGGGCGGCACACAAGAACGAGGTGTGGCCACGACAACTCACCATCAAGGGCGGAGCCGGTGAGCCCTCGCCAACCAACCAGGGCTGAGGTGAGCTCACTGGCGGGTGTGGTTTGATGAAGCGCGCATTGATCTGTGAGCGCATTATATAAGCACGCGCGCAAAGCCCTTTGACGGACTTCTTTCCAAGGACTTCATTCGGCGGGCTCCTTTTGCACGGACTTGGGAACTGGAGGAACTGTGTGAGGGAGCTCGTTTGATACGAACTGCCTTTGATACGAACTGCCTTTGATACGAACTGCCTTTGATACGAACTGCCTGTGATACGAACATTAATCGGGAGGGAGAGAGCGCTGGCGTCCGTAGCCTCCCAGTCCCCCCGATATACGTAAGGCCCGCTCGCGGTCAACGACAACGACGTGCTGCCGGCCTGCTTCCACCACCACCACGGCACGAGTCGGGACCGGACGAGGAGCCTGGACATCTGCCTGGACCTTCCTCCCCTACCAACTACCATCCCGTGTGAGTGTGTCTGTTTGTCCTGGGGTCGTTAAGTTAAGACTGTTTAGATAAGCCTGCCCTGTGTCCTGCTTCTTCTTCTTCTTCCTTGTATATTCCTTTCGTTTCCTCTTTGGTTTGTTCATAAATGTAGCTTGTTCTTTCTTGGTTTTTCCCTAATCCGATCGCCTCCGTCCTTTCTTTCCATTGAGTACCTGTGGCACGATTTGGAAATCTCTCAGAATCGGGTTTAGTCTCTTGGTTAATGGCTCGGGCCGCGGATTGCTAACCGCTCGGCAATTTCCATCTTATCTGTGGTTCGAGCGGGAGTTATTTCCCTGCTTGCGGTCGGTGTTGGTAATTAGGTATTTGGGACCGAAATTGACCAATCACCCTACCCAAGACCGACCGGGAGGAGCGTTGTAGCTTCCATGACTCGGGACGGACAGCTTACAGGACAAGGGGATTAACCCCCCCTTGATAAGGGGAGAGCCGACCCCCGAATCCATAACAATTGGAGTCTGGGAGTGGGATTTGAACCCGAACCAAATTTTATAATCATCTGAAAAATTTGGTCAAAATTTCGAGCGGCCGAAATTTTATTATA
Organism: Myxine glutinosa; assembly: GCF_964187855.1. NCBI lineage: Eukaryota > Metazoa > Chordata > Myxini > Myxiniformes > Myxinidae > Myxine > Myxine glutinosa. Next base: position 178,711,243 of record NC_136266.1, on the reverse strand, counting down.
ACATCTAAATTTTAAATCGTGCCATGGATAATCAAGGCGATCTGATGCTGGTGGGGGAAAATGGGGAAGTAGAAGAAGGGTTAGAATTAACTCAGGACCCCAGGGAAGAAGTGGGAGTAATGGAAGAGGAGGCTGAAGAGGGTGCGGTAGTGGGGGTTGCAGGCGCACAAAATGGCGGCGCCTCGCACATGGCCGTGGCAGCCGAGCCCGCGGTGCCAACGGACTGGGGCCTATTCATGGTACAAATGAGGGCCTTTATGGTCAAGTCGGGTGAAGACATGAAAATGGAGGGAGACAAATCAAGGGCAGAAATGAGAGAAATGAGAGACGGGTTAAGTAATTTGGAAAACAGAATGGGGGAGCAATTGGGAAGTCAAATTGGGGGGTTAAAAAATAAATTTGGGGGGTTAGGAAGCAAATTGGGGGGATTCGGAAGCAGATTAGGGGGCCAGTTTGAGGACGTAAATGGCCAAGCCCGGGAAATAAATGAGGGGTTGGCAAGGGACAAGGCCAAGTATGAAATAAGAGCATTTGAGAGGGACGGAGACCACGAGTTGAGCGGGAGGAGCGCAGTCGTATGCGACGAGGTAACGCGGCTAGAGGAGCGCGGATTGAGCGAGGCTGAGCAAGGCGCAGGTAACTGGACGGGTATAGAAATCGTGACCCGGGGAATGGGGAAGCCGGCGACCGCCGAAGTAGAGAAAATTTTATTAGCGCCAGTGGTCGTCGAGAAAAAAGAAAATCAAATCGAAGCAATAGTGGAAATTGGAGAGACGCCGGACTTAGAACAGCACTCGTGGAAGGAAAAGATGGATGATGTACAAAGTCCGTGTTCACATTGTGATGTCGTGCTGCATAACCAGATGGGAAGTTTGCAGGTGGTGGAGCGAAGACGAGGAAGCACCAAGGTGAGAAGGGCTGTATATGGTGCTAAAAGATTTTGAGGAAAAGTGTTTGGCGCGAAAGGATTTTTCGCGCGCTTGGGATCCAGATGGCACCCGGGCGTTCGTGGAAGGTCGTTTGTGCGCTGCGTAAGAGCGCATGGCGCACGAGTAAGAAAAAAGTGTGCGTCGAAGAGTGAGTGTGTTACAGAGTGTGAAAGTGGGTTGGAAGAGTGTGACACAGAGAGTGAGATGGATGAGGAGCGTGTGCGAGGATGCACACCTGAGTTGGTTGTGGAGCACGTGATTGGGTGTGCGACAGGGGATTGCACACACATGGGTGGGTGTGCGCTGAGTGGGTGTGCAACGGAGTGTACACCCGGGAGTGTTACGGAGTGCGTAACGGAGGTGTGTGTGATAATGGGGTGTGCGAGAGAAGAGAGTGCATGGAGAGAGAGTGCGGTAAAAGAGTGTGTGGAGTGTATGAGAGGCGCGGAGACGCCTCGATGTGTGAGTGAAGAAAGGAACGAATGGTGTGAGCATGCGAGGCGGGCATCGACATTAACCGGGACAGCGTTCAGGCCGACGTATAGCCGACGCGAGCTCTTGGGGCGCGGTGTTCTTTGTGTGCTGCGGGGGCCGGCCGGGATCGGTGCCGCGTCGCTCCTGCACGGAGCGCTGTGCACGATTCGGGCCGGGCTCCGCCCTGCACGGTCGGTGCCGCGTTTTGCCATGCAAGGCGATCGGCCCGGTTTAAGGGGAAGGAGAAGGGGTCGGAGCAGCGCCCACTTGTGGTGGCGGCGCTCCGGCCGGGCAAGGCTGGGCAAACGCGCTTGGGAGCGCAAGGCCCTGAGTAGGGATGGTGCCTGGAGTCTTGGCCCGACGAAACCTCCTCCCCTGAATCCGAATGCTGGACGGACCCAACCTGCAGTAGACCAACCATCCGCACACAATGCTCGGCTTTGCGAAGCCGAGCTGTAATGACAATGCATTCCCGCACGAGAGGCTCGAGATAGTAGACTCAAATAGTGATAGTGATGGCGAATGGTATGCGGTGTAGAGGGATGGTAGATCTACCATCCCTCACATCGCATCTTTGGGCAAAGGAGCTATAGGTGTATGGGGTGGCAGTGTAAATTAGCCCGGGAGGGTTAGGATAAATGTAAAGGGAACTAGAGATGACTTTAGGTGACTTGAGATGTAAGTAGTGATATTGTACAGGTAGTGGGGACGTAGTCAGATTAGATGGATTATAACGACGAGGGAGTGCAGTAGTGTAAAGGGATGACGGGAAGCACGAGTTTCAGAGGGGAAATAGATAGCCAGATGATGCAGTGTGTTTGTGGTATAGTTTAAATGAGAAAATGAATGAGATTCCTTGTAGTGCTGGTGTGGAAATGAGGAATTGTGAATGGAAGTTCTTGTAGTGCTGGTTCGCAAATGAGGCAATGCTCGAGAGAGACGTGTGTGTGTGTGTGTGAAAGTGTATGAGCAGAGTAATGTGTACAAGTGTAAGGTGTTGAGTGCTTAACCTGCATGATGTGCAGGAGAAGTACAGGTGTGTGGAATGAATGGTGTGGAGTGAGTGGTGTGGAATACGTGGAGTGGAGTGTATGGTGCGAAGGAGTGGATGGGGGAAGGATGGACCCCTTCACGAGTACCCGGGGAGGGTATATTAAAAGTAGGTAGAGGGAGTAGGTAAATTGTGGTTGGATATTGACATCTGTGGTGCGGAAGTAGCAGGGTACTGCTTGATTGGTGCATGAGTAAAGTGGAATGGCTGGGCGTGTGGCCTATTAGTGAGAATGATTAAATGGGCACTCCGCCACTGGTAGTCTGTCGGCCAGGTGAGGCCGCAGGTAGACTCTGGGAGCCAGTTAGAGTTCAATGGGGCGCGAGGATCCAGAGAAGGACCCGGGTAGCCTGACGCCAGAGAGGGTGGTAGCGGGGTGAGAGAGCCAGAGGGCCTTCCCCAGGTTAGGGTGAGGAGCAGGTAAGCTCGGGTGGCGACGTACAGTGGCGGAGGTGTGCAGGTGAGCGGACCTGCTGGTGAGCCACACGACCCAGCCCTGAAATTGTGCGAGGGCACAGCGTAGAAAAATCGGGGGAGTGAGACCCCAAATTGAAGAGCGCCACAGTTTGTTCAACGGGAATTGGTTTTTAGAACCACATAGAGTAAAGATGGCCAATGGATTGGCAGGGTAAGACCTCGGGTAGTGTAAAGTGTTAATGTCATTTAGAAGGTAGATAGGAGAAAGTCTCTTCGCACTATCCGCATCCACTCACCTGGGTGATAAAACTCCACACCACATTTTTTTTGCAAATATTTGGAGAATGTAAGACGCATCATGACGGAGTGTGACATTGTTTAATATTCCATCCCTTCCTCCTTAGGAGGGATTGGGGATGAATTTGGAATTAGAGGGAGATATGGGGGACGAGACATAGTGACGAATTTGTAAATTTGTAAATTGTGTAAATACGGGTAAGGGCAAGGGTAGGGTAGGTGACATGGGGGGTGACGGACGCTAGGGACAAGCTTTCTTGGCTCGCTCTCCCGCGCCCTTCATGTCTGCATTATCTTGTTTTGATGTGTACCCTTGCGCCCCTGCCCGCTGATCTGCTTTGTCCTTGCCTCCCCACTCACGGACCATTGTTCTTTTGTGCCCGAGGGTGGGGGGGGGGGAGTGTGCAGGTGACCACAGTTGTTCGCCCGCACCCTTGCTGCCTCCGGCCTGCACTGATGCACCATATGGACCACACGTTCTGTGGCCTAGCACCACTCATGGACCACACGTTCTGTGGCCTAGCACCTCTGCTGGGACCGACAATTGTTGCCAGTGGTGTCTGGCTTGCGGACCACTGTGTTTCAAAGTGGCATCAATGCCATGCAGTGGACCACCTACATTGGCCCTGCTGGCCAGAAATAATAAAAAGCGGACGCGGTGTGTGCCCTTTTATTATAAATAACATCGAGTAAGAAGAGGAAGATCAACCAGAAACATCGGCCCAGCAGAGAAGAAGAAGTCATCATCATTGCTTATTATTTTAAAATGTGTGTTTTGTGCATTTTTCTTGATGGTGCTTTTTGGTGCTTTTGGTGCATTTTCTTTATTGGTGCATATGGGTATATATGGTATGGTGTATCGGTGCAGTGCATGGCAATGGCATTTCTCCTTTTCAAAAGTTCTTCTCTTCCCACAAAAGACAGGTCCTGAGTGACAGTGTAAATAATTAGTGTTTTTGTAAATAATGCTCCCCACCGGCTTAAATGTGTAGTTTCGAAATAATTCCGCAATTCGGTTAGTCTGTGGGCATGAGTCAGTTAGGTAGGATGCAACGCAGCAGGCGGGACATATTTAGTGTTAAAACTGTCGCACTCAGGGTGAGGTTAAAAGTAGAGGGTAACCACACTTAAGTGTCACACTAAGTTAAAGTTGTTTCGGCCCGGGTGGGTCTGGAGGAAAGGAGGGTGCAGTGTTGCGGCTTTGAGAACCCTCACTTGGTAAATAATACTTGTAAATAATATTCCATCATTTAAAAGGTTAAAGGTTGCACTCTTAGTTAGTCCATATGCAACACGTAGGCCACCATAGGAACTTTAGTTATTTCCTTATTATGTGTCAGATAAGGCTGTGTTCCCAATAGTTGAATTTGCATTGCATCAATTAAATAAGAATAGGCCCTTCCATTCATTTTGCAGCTGCTCTCTCCAAGCTACGCCATAATGCGCCCCTACAGTCGGGGCTTGTATCTCCCCAAATTGTCACGTGGTTTGATTAGCAGCGTTCGCTGCATTGAGCCTTCGTCGCCTTAGCGCTCGCTCCAAACGCCATTGAACATGCGGTCTCAGGCCGAGAAAAAAGGGGGCGGGACACAAGAACGAGGTGTGGCCATGTCAACTCACCATCAAGGGCGGAGTTTGTGAGCCCTCGCCAACCAACCAGGGCTGAGGTGAGCTCACTGGCGGGCGTGGTTTGATGAAGCGCGCATTGATCTGTGAGCGCATTATATAAGCGCGCGCAAAGCCCTTTGACGGACTTCTTTCCACGGACTTCATTCGGCGGGCTCCTTTTGCACGGACTTGGGAACTGGAGGAACTGTGTGAGGGAGCTCGTTTGATACAAACTGCCTTTGATACGAACTGCCTGTGATACGAACATTAATCGCGAGGGAGAGAGCGCTGGCACGAAATACGTATTACGTCCGTAGCCTCCCAGTCCCCCCAATATACGTAAGGTCCGCTCACGGTCAAAGGCAACGACGCGCTGCAGGCCTGCTTCCACCACCACCACGGCACGAGTCGGGACCGGACGAGGAGCCTGGACATCTGCCTGGACCTTCCTCCCCTACCAGCTACCATCCCGTGTGAGTGTGTCTGTTTGTCCTGGGGTCGTTAAGTTAAGACTGTTTAGATAAGCCTGCCCTGTGTCCTGCTTCTTCTTCTTCTTCTTCTTCTTCTTCCTTGTATATTCCTTTCGTTTTCCTCTTTGGTTTGTCAATAAATGATACCTTGTTCTTTCTTGGTTTTTCCCTAATCCGATCGCCTCCGTCCTTTCTTTCCATTGAGTACCTGTGGCACGATTTGGAAACCTCTCAGAATCGGGTTTAGTCTCTTGCTTAATGGCTCGGGCCGTGGATTGCGAACCGCTCGGCAATTTCCATCTTATCCGTGGTTCGAGCGGGAGTTATTTCCCTGCTCGCGGTCGGTGTTGGTAATTAGGTATTTGGGACCCAAATTGACCAATCTCCATACCCAAGACCGACCGGGAGGTATATATATATATATATATATATATATATATATATATATATATATATATATATATATATATATATATATATATATATATATATATATATATATATACACATATATATTGTTGCGAATCTCCTCGTCAGCCTTTCCCCTTACCAAGGGGGGTTAATCCCCTTGTCTTTTACTAGCCGACGGGATCCGGGGCTATGACGTTCCTTCCGGACGGCGTTAAATAGGGTGGTAGGCCGAATTCCTATTACCTAAGTACCAACGCTGCCCAGGAAGCAAGGAAATAAACCCTGCCCGAATCACGGTTATAGGAGGAAACGCCGAGCGATAGCGAACCGTGACCTGGGCCATTAACAAGGACTAAACCCGATCCGAGTGGTTCTGATCGTGCCATGCTTACCCAATGGAGGAAATCACTGATACGGTCGAATCAGGAAGAAACAAGGAATAACAGATTTATTTACAATTTGTACAGGAAGGAGAAGAAGGACACACAGTGCAGCCTTATTACAGTCTTAACTTATCCCAGGACACGGGCCGGTTTCACACTCAGACACTCACACGGGGATTGCAGATGGTCAGGTTGATTGTCCAGGGATGATGGCGTCCAGGCAGTTCGCTCCGGTCCTCGACTCGCACCGCGAAGAAGATGGTCAGGGCGACAGAAGCTCCCCATGGGTCGTTGGCGCGGATCGGACAATTACGGGGTTAAATGCTGGCTGGGTAAGGCTGGCTGGGCGGTTACTTGCGACCACGGTCGCGTACGTAATAGATGAACCGGGCTTGGCGGTTATACTTGCGGTCACGGACGCGTACGTAATAGAAGAACCGGCGCTATATGCGCTCCCAATACAGTTCAATGGCAAAACGCCTCTCCCGCAGAAGTCCTCTCAGAGCGCAAATCGGGCAAGTCCTCTTACAGTGCGCGTATCCTCTGCAAGTTCTCTTTCAATGAAGTGCTCCTGGCCAGTCCTCCCAAGGGCTTTGTGCGTGCGCTTATATAGCCTTTTCAGCGAACCTTCCAGCACTTGCTAGATGTGCCCTTACCACGCCCTCTTAAGCCATGCCCACCGAGCCCTGGTTGGTTGTTGCCCTTACCGTCACTGCCTTCTGATGTGCTGCTTGATGCGGCCACACCTCGTCCTCGCGCTCCTCCCTCTTTCCAGGCCTACCTCGTGGCTTTTGACTGGTTTCGAGCGAACCCAAGGGCAGCGAATGCTGCTGGCGCCAAAGCGTAACAAACTGCCGCGGGTAGCCCAAAGCGTAACAAATTGAGGGATGCCAAATGGAGCGTGGGATCGATTATGCCCATGATGGAGATTGGATGGTGGCCGCAAAATGAAAAGGACCTAAGCTTATTATTTCTTTACACAACACAGATGTCACTAGGGAAATGGCCTTATCCTCACACATACGATGACATAACTAATGTTCTAAGGGGCGTACGTGTTGCTTGTGGACTAACTATGGGGGCAAACCTTTAACCTTTAATGATCAATATGTACACTCTCAAAACCGCAACAATATATATATATATATTGTTACGGAATCCAACGTCGGCCTTCCCCACTTACCAAGGGGAGATTAGTCCCCTCGTCTATGACTGGCCGACGTGGTCCTGGGGGTATGACGTCACGCCCGGTCGGCGCTGGGTAGGGTATTAGGTCCAACCGTCCTATGACCTAAATACCAACACCCACCGGTACGCAAGGAAATACTCCCCCGCCCACGGTCGCAGCGTAATGGACTAGTTGCGCCGAGCGAAGCGAACTGCACCGTGAGCCGGTTACCAAGACTGACCCGATTAATCTTCGTCGGCCGAATCGCGCCACGGGCCCTCAATGGGGGAAATCACTAAAGCGACCGAATGTGAAGAAGAAGACGAAGGTAGGAAGAACAAATATAATTTATTACTATTATTTACAAGACTAAAAATAACCAAGGAGCAAGAAGGATAAGAAAATAACGACAGAAAGAATGGAAGGAGACACAGTGCAAATATTAGCTTAACTATACAAGCTTAATTATTACCCCAGGACAACGTGAAAGACAGAGGAATGATCACACTTACACGGGGAATGCAGGCAGGAATGAATGGCTGAAGGTGGATGGCTTGGAGAGGCAAGGAAGGTCCAGCGGGGACTGGGCACGGTCGCGCCGGAAGGCACCGCCGTCAAAAAGCCGAGCCGCGGTCGTGCGAACTCCCGCCGTTCCAAACTGCGCCGGTGAAGTTCCTTTTTCTGCACTGCTGCGTCGCGCGCTCCTTGCGTTGCCTCGGTCCGTATCTCCTCTGCAGCGTGGCACGTATCTCCGCTGCTTGGACTCATCTGCTCATCTGCAGCGCATCTGAGGTGGGGGTGTCTCCCGCGGGTTATATAAGCCCCACCCTTGAACCTTCGCGAACCTCCCAGCTCGTTCTCTCTCCGCCCCCTCAAGCCAAACCCCTTCGTGCTGGGTTGGTTGAGCGGGGCCGATTCACTCCTCCTTTCTATGACGAGGTGCGGAGACACGCCTTTCTTCTTCCAACCGACCGCGTGCTCAATGGAGTCCATTTGCGGCGAAAACCATCCATACCTGGCACTTTGAAGATGGGACCTAATCTTATTTAATTCGGTGCAATGGAGAGTCGACTATTGGGAAACACAGCCTTAAACTACATGGAATAAGGGAATAACTATTTAAAAGGATATATGGTGCCCTGCGTGTATGTTTATGGATTTAACTAAGAGGATGACCTTCGACCTTTCTTTACATTACGGAGGGTGACATTTACACACAACAAAACCATAATTCTCACATTCGTTACACTTTCTCAAATTCGTTACACTGCACCCTCCTTCCTTCAGGCCCGTGCTCGGGCCTATAAAACTTTACTTTTAGTGTAAGTAAAGCACCCTATCTAACAGTTTCGCACCCACAGCTAACCGAATTGCGGAATGGTTTTCAAACTATACATTTACGGTGGGGAGCATTATTTACAGTGACGTTATTCTTTATTTACAACGCAACCCAGGACCTGTGATTTTTTTTCTTTTCAGGGAAACAAAAAGAAATTCCTGTTGGGAGGGAGGAGACAGCATGCATTGCATCGACGCACCAGTACCATAAGCACCAAAAGCACCAAACGCACCAAAAGCACCAAAAGCACCAACCAGTGCACAGTCATTACAGTTTGTAATAAACACAAAAAAACAACTGGTGGTGGTCTTCCTCTTTCCTGCTGGGCCGATGTTCTTCCCGATGTCTTCTCTCTTCATGCGGCCTATTTGAACATAAAAAGCACAAAGTGTCCATTTTTTATTTAGGGCCACAGGAGCCAACTAAGGATGGTCCACCTGTTGGGCATAGGTGCCACCTTACCGAGGTCTGCAAGCAAGATTAACTGGCCACTATGACCGGTCCCCAGCAGAGGTGCCCTGTCCCAGAACCTGGGGTCCATCAAGTGGTACTTGGCCGCAGAACAGCGGTCCATAAAGTGGTACATCAATGCAATGCATGCTGGTTGCGAGAGTCCTGCCACACAAGGCGACCTCCGCACGCTCCCCTCGACGCCCAGTGGCGCACAGTCCTCGGGTGGGAGACAAGGGGGGGGGGGGGGAGAAGACAGGTGAGCGAGGGGTAGGGTCACAAGGGTACACATCAAACAAGGTAATGCAGGACGAGGTGCGTACGGAGAGCGAAGTGAGAAATGCTCGTCCCTACCGTACGCCCCCCACATGTGACCTACACTACCCCCCCTTGCCCCTCCCCATATTTACAAAAACCTACACATTTACAAATTCGTCACTACTGTCACGTCTCCCCCATATTTCCCCGATAACAAATTCGTCACCACAATCCCTCTAACCAAAATTTGCCATCACCAATTCATCATCAATCCTCATAAGGAGGGAGAGATGGAACACAAAGCACAATGTCACACCCACGTCATGATGCATCTCACAATCCAAAACATTTGCACAAAAATAACAAAACATGGCATGGTGTGGAGTAGCGTCACCTCAGGTGAGTGGATGTAGATGGTGCAAGGAGATTTCAAACCTAACTACTTCCTAAATGACTTTAACACACTTTACACTACCCGGGGTCTTTCCCTGCCAAACCATTGGCCATCTTACTCTATGCGGTTTTAAGAACCGAATTCCCATTGACCAAACTGTGGTGCTTCCTCAATTTGGGGTCTCACTCCCCCGGTTCAACTCCCTGTGCCCTTGCACAATTTCCGGGCTGAGTCGTGTCGCTCTCCCAGCAGGTCTACCTATCTGCACACCTCCACCACTGCAGTTGCCTCTGAGCTTACCTGCTCCTTGACCTAACCTATCTAACTGGGGAAGGCCCTCCTTGGGGCATTAGCCCACTCGGTGCCCTCTCTGGCACTGGGCTACCCGGGTCCGTCCTCCGGATCCTCGGGCCCCATCCACAACTCTACCGGCTCCCAGAGCCCACCTGCGGCCTCACCTGGCCGACATCCTCACAGTGGTGGAGTGCCCAACCAACTACACACACTAACAGACCACACGCCCAGCCATTTCCACGACACTAATGCACCCATCCAAACACCATTCTTCCACCACGCACCACAGATGCCAATATCCAACCACAATTTACCTATACCCTCTACCTAACACTTACACTACCCTCCCCGGGTATTCGTGATGGGGGTCCACCCTTCCCCCATTCACACCTTCGCACCATCCACTCCACTCCACAGTTTCCACCATACTCACTCCATACCATCCATTCCATACTCCATATATTCCATACTCCATACACCTGTTCAGTTGCACACCTGTGCAATCTCACCTGGTGCCACCTGCACCCTCCTTCCTCCCTGGACCATTTGGTCAACACAACACACATCACCATCACTCACTCATACACTGCTCCATACACCTGTTCAGTTGCACACCTGTGCAATCTCACTTGTTCCTCACTCACGGCTCCATACACTTCCACGCTCAATACAATTCACAATCACCTTTGTATACTGAATCGAGGCTCGTGAAAGAGCTAAACTTTAAAAGAGCTAAACTAAACTAAAAAGAGCTAAACCTTCTCACAATACACTTCTGAATACCTTTTTTTTTTACACACACACACAGCATCATCTGACCTACCTGTTGACCTGCTAAAACTCGCGCTTCCCCGTCGCCCCTTACATTATTGTGCTCCCTCGTCATTATCATCCAACTACCCTCACTATGTCCCCACTACCTGTTCAAAGTCGCTACTTAACCTTACCGTTACCTATAGTCATCTTCTCTAGATCCCTATCATTATCCTAACCCTCCCGGGCTAGTTTTCACTGCCAAACCCCATAGCTATTGCTCCTTTGCCCCCGCTGTGAGGGATGGCAGAGTTGCCATTCCACCACATCGGGCATCTCTCACTACCAATTTTGCTCTCAAAATTCCAACCAATCAAAATTTTTTCCAACCACTGCCAATCACAAATTTTGCTTTTCCAAATTCCCTATCCCTATTTCGGGTCCAAAACACTATCACCATCATCACAGTCCGCTTTATCTGAGCCTCGGTGCGTCGTCACATCATTAAAACTCGGCTTCGCAAAGCCAAGCAATGAATTCGGGTGGTTTGGTCGCCTGCAGTTGGGTCCGTCCGGCATTCACGACTCTGGGGAGGAGGCATGCTCGGGCCGAGATTCCACGCATCATCGCGGCGCGGAACCTTGCGGTCTCCGGCCCGACGACCGAGGCTCGCCCGGTCGGAACCCCGTCCCCGCCAGGGGGCGAAGGTCCGACCCGGCTCCCCTCCCCCTGAATCGCGCCGATCGCCGCTCTGACGCGGCTCCGACCGTTCAGTGCAGGGCCCGACCCGAATCGTGCGCGACGCTCCGAAGCAGGGCGAAACAGCATCGATCCGCGCGAAGCTTCGCATCCAACAAAGCGTGATCCGCGCGAAGCTTCGCATCCAACTAAGCGTGCCGCGCACCGAGCGCCCGCGTCGGCTATCTGTCACCCTAACCGCTACCCCGTTCAACGTCGATGCTTCACTCGCATACGCGACCCGTTTCACACTCACAAAACCTGGCGTCTCGGCGCCTGAGTGCATCCCACACACTCCGTCCATTCCACCACCGCACTCCCTGTTACACCCCACACCTCTCTCGCACACACTCGCCGTTCGCACACTTCGTTCCACACCTCTCCTCTGTTACGTCCTCCGTAACACTCACCATGGGCGTGCACTCTTGCATCCACCCACTAACGCGCTCCGATGTGCCCTCCCGCACACGCGTGACCATTCCAGGTGTGCATTCTCGCACCCGCTCCACCACCACCTCACTCCCCGAGTCACTCTCACCCTCGCACGTACACTCCGTATTGCTCTCACTCCCTGTGTCACACTCCGTACATCCCGACGTGCATTCTCACTCGCACTCTGTATCACTCCCACACTTTATAACACGCTCACTCTTTGACGCACACTTTTTTTCCACTCGCGCGCCATTTCCACTCACACGGGCCCCTTCACCAACGCCCGGGTGCCATATCGATCCCAATCGCGTGACAATTCTCTTCGCGCCGAACCCCCTTTTACAAAATCTCCTGGCACCACATACAGCCCGGCTCACCTTCGGGGTTCTTCTTCCTCCCTGCACCAACACCTGCAAATCTTTATAAGGATTAATGAGCACAGCATCGTGATGTGAGCACGGACTTTGTACATAATCCATTTCTCCCTTCAATTCCCGGGCTACCTCCGTCGTCTTTTCAATTTCAACTATACCCACCACTACTTTTTCTTTATTCACCTCAACGACCGTTGGCTTTAATAAAATTTTCTCTCCTACCTCAGCGGTCGCCGGCTGCCCCATACCCCGGGTCGCGATCTCTACACCCGTCATTGTACCCGCGCTTTTCTCCACTTCGCCCAACCAGTGCTCCTTGACCCGCTTTACCTCCTCGTGCACCCGTGGGACCTGCTCGCCCAACCTGCAGTCAATGTCCCTTTCCACCCGCTTTGCCTCGTACCTGGCCTTGTCCCTCGCCAGTCCCTCATTATCAGCCCTCATTTCGTTCGTTATTGCTTCAATTTGGCCCCCCATTGCTTCAATTTGGCCCCCCAATCGCTCACTATCAGCCCTCATTCTGTTTTCCATTTTCTCACTGTCAGCCCTCAATCCCACAAGTTGGTTTCCCATTCGTTCCAATTGTTCTCCCATTCCCATTTGCACGGCGGCCTGCAGCTGCGCAATGAGGGCTTGCATGTCTATCCCTCCCACTTGCGCTGCGGGTGCGGCTACTGCAGCGCCGCCATTTTGTTCCTCTGCCACCACGTGCGTGAGGGCGCCATTTTGTGCGCCTGATACCTCCTCAACCACCTCCTCATTGTTCTCCTCCTCCATTTCTCCCACATACATTTCCCCGAGGTCCTGGGTTACCCTTAACCCCTCTTCTATTTCCCCCACCGGCATCCCGTCGCCTTGACCATCCATGGCACGATTTTAAATTTCAGATGTTATAAAATAATCTCGGGCCACTCGTAATTTTGAGCGCGCTAAGCGCTTCAGGTCCGTATCTCGCTCCTGACACCAATTGTAACGAATTTGAGAAAGTGTAACGAATGTGAGAATTATGGTTTTGTTGTGTGTAAATGTCACCCTCCGTAATGTAAAGAAAGGTCAAAGGTCGTCCTCTTAGTTAAATCCATAAACATACACGCAGGGCACCATATATCCTTTTAAATAGTTATTCCCTTATTCTATGTAGTTTAAGGCTGTGTTTCCCAATAGTCGACTCTCCATTGCACCGAATTAAATAAGATTAGGTCCCATCTTCAAAGTGCCAGGTTTGGATGGTTTTCGCCGCAAATGGACTCCATTGAGCACGCGGTCGGTTGGAAGCAGAAAGGCGTGTCTCCGCACCTCATCATAGAAAGGAGGAGTGAGTCGGCCCCGCTCAACCAACCCAGCACGAAGGGGTTTGGCTTGAGCGGGCGGAGAGAGAACGAGCTGGGAGGTTCGCAAAGGTTCAAGGGTGGGGCTTATATAACCCGTGGGAGACGCCCCCACCTCAGATGCGCTGCAGATGAACAGATGGGTCCAAGCAGCGGAGATACGTGCCGCGCTGCAGAGGAGATACGGACCGAGGCAACGCAAGGAGCGCGCGACGCAGCAGTGCGGAAAAAGGAACTTCGCCCGCGCAGTTTGGAACGGCGGGAGTTCGCACGACCGCGGCTCGGCTTTTTGACGGCGGTGCCTTCCGGCCCGACCGTGCCCAGTCCCCGCTGGACCTCGACGCCTACCATCTGCCTGGACCCTTCTCTGCCATCCCAAACCATTCCTGCCATTCCTGTCATCATCCCCCGTGTAAGTGTGCTTGTAGTCTGTCTTTTGTCTTGTCCTGGGGTATAAGTTAAGCCTGTTTAGTTGAGCTAGAGTTTCACTGTGTCCTTCTGGTCCGTCCCTCTTTCTGCATTATTTTATTATCCTTCCTTCTCCCTTGGTTTCTTTTGGTTGTAAATAGTAGTAATAAATCATATTCGTATTTCCTACCTTTTGTCTTCTTCTTCTTCTTCTTCACATCCTTCGTCTTTGAGGTTTCCACATTGAATACCCGTGGCACGATTTGGCCAACGTTCAGGAATCGGGTCTAGTATCTGTTAATAGTTCGTGCCGCGGTTGCTTAAAACCGCTCGGCAATTAACATCTGTCCGCGGTACGAACGGGGCTGTGCCACCGGTCTTTCCGGAAGTCGCTGTACAGCGCCAGGGACCACGTCGGTCAGTTATAGAAGAGGGGATTAATCCCCCCTCTAAGGGGATCCGAGGCCGACATTGGGTTCCGTAACAATTGGTGTCGCAATACAGGCACCCCCTCACGTCTCTCTCTCTCTCTTTCCTCAATCGTCTCTTCTTAATTTCACTCACCCCCTCTTCCACTTCCTCTAATTTTTCCTTTACCTCCTTCATTTCCCGGTGCGCCCCCTCGATTTCTTCCTCTAATTTTTCCTTTACCGTCTCTATGTGCGTCCTCACCTCCCGTTCTTTCGTCTCCATTGCCTCTGTCACCTCGTCCAACCTTGTTGTTAGTCCCTCATGTACCGTCTGACACTCCTTCTTAATGACGGCTACGTCCCTCTTTATTTCCTTCTGTGTCGCCTTCAACCCCTCGATCACAGCCGTATTCTTTTGTACCTGTTTCTTCAACTCCCTTTGTCCCACTGTCAGCTGTCCCACCCCCTGCATCAACTCCTCTATGCCACCTTGTAACTTTGCCGTCCCATTTCTCACCTCTTTCTCCATATGCTTCTCACCTCGCTTTACCTCCTCGCGTACCCTCGAGACCTCCTCGCTTACACCTCGTCTTATTTCCTCCCCCATCTCCATTTCTTTAGTAGATGCCGCCTTCATCTGTCCCAATTCATTCCTCTGAGCATCCAATTTAGTGTCTAACCCGATTTTCACCTCCTCTATCTGGTTCCCCATCTGTTTGATTTCCCGGGCGGTTTGCTCCCCTATTTCCCGCAATTTGCCTTCCATCTTATCTTCTATCCCCGTTAACCCATTCTTTACCTCTTTTATCCCGTTGTCTAACCCCTCAAATTTATTGTCTAAACCCTCAAATTTAGCTTCTAGCCCCCCGATTTGATTTTCTAATCGCTCCCCCATCCTTTGCTCTAGACTACCCAACCCGTCTCTCAATTGCTCACTGGTACCCCTCGCTTCATCCCTCATTGCCCCCATTTGGCCCCCCAATCGCTCACTATCAGCCCTCAATCCCACAAGTTGGTTTCCCATTCCTACAATTTGGTTTCCCAAGTCATTCCTCAGGTCTCCACTCGTCTGAACCATGAGCGCCCTTATTTGTATCATAAAGAGGTCCAAATTCACCGGTGCTGCGGGCGCGGCTGCCCCAACCACGTGCGAAGCGCCGCCATTTTGTGCGCCTGATACCTCCGCAACCACATTGCCATTGCTCTTCTCTTCCCTCTCCCCCATATACATTTCCCCGAGGTCCTGGGTCGATTCTACCCCCCCTTCTAACTCCCCAACCGGCATCCCGTCGCCTTGATTGTCCATGGCGCGTTTTAAATTTGAGATTTTAAAATAAAATAAAATTTTGGGCTACTCGTAATTTTGAGCGCGATAGCGCGCTTCGGGTTCGAACCTCGCTCCTGACACCAATTATTACGGAATCCAACGTCGGCCTTCCTCACTTACCAAGGGGGGATTAGTCCCCTAGTCTATGACTGGCCGACGTGGTCCTGGGGGTATGACGTCACGCCCGGTCGGCGCTGGGTAGGGTATTAGGCCCAACCGTCCTATGACCTAAATACCAACACCCACCGGTACGCAAGGAAATACTCCCCCGCCCACGGTCGCAGCGTAATGGACTAGTTGCGCCGAGCAAAGCGAACTGCACCGTGAGCCGGTTACCAAGACTGACCCGATTCATCTTCGTCGGCAGAATCGCGCCACGGGCCCTCAATGGGGGAAATCACTAAAGCGACCGAATGTGAAGAAGAAGACGAAGGTAGGAAGAACAAATATAATTTATTACTATTATTTACAAGACCAAAAATAACCAAGGAGAAAGAAGGATAAGAAAATAACGACAGAAAGAATGGAAGGAGACACAGTGCAAGTATTAGCCTAACTATACAAGCTTAATTATTACCCCAGGACAACGTGAAAGACAGACGAACAATCACACTTACACGGGGAATGCAGGCAGGAATGAATGGCTGAAGGTGGATGGCTTGGAGAGGCAAGGAAGGTCCAGCGGGGAATGGGCACGGTCGGGCCGGAAGGCACCGCCGTAAAAAAGCCGAGCCGCGGTCGTGCGAACTCCCGCCGTTCCAAACTACGCGGGCGAAGTTCCTTTTTCCGCACTGCTGCGTCGTGCGCTCCTTGCGTTGCCTCGGTCCGTATCTCCTCTGCAGCGCGGCACGTATCTCCGCTGCTTGGACTCATCTGCTCATCTGCAGCGCATCTGAGGTGGGGGCGCCTCCCGCGGGTTATATAAGCCCCACCCTTGAACCTTCGCGAACCTCCCAGCTCGTTCTCTCTCCGCCCGCTCAAGCCAAACCCCTTCGTGCTGGGTTGGTTGAGCGGGGCCGACTCACTCCTCCTTTCTATGACGAGGTGCGGAGACACGCCTTTCTTCTTCCAACCGACCGCGTGCTCAATGGAGTCCATTTGCGGCGAAAACCATCCAAACCTAGCACTTTGAAGATGGGACCTAATCTTATTTAATTCGGGGCAATGGAGAGTCGACTATTGGGAAACACAGCCTTAAACTACATGGAATAAGGGAATAACTATTTAAAAGGATATATGGTGCCCTGCGTGTATGTTTATGGATTTAACTAAGAGGACGACCTTCGACCTTTCTTTACATTACGGAGGGTGACATTTACACACAACAAAACCATAATTCTCACATTTGTTACACTTTCTCAAATTCGTTACAATATATATATATATACAGACTTGGCATTTAATATGGAATATTTTTTTGTGGGGGTGAACTTCCTTTTCAAGATGACTTGGAACCAAAAGTTCATTGGAATTATGTCGAAATTATTCTAGATATTGTTGATGTGAACTTTAAAAGAAACAAAAACCACATTCGACATTTCGAAGCAAATAGATTGATCCTTGAAAGTGATGTAAACTCATATCGAACTCAATTCATGGACAGTACTATGTTAAACTTCTGTACGTTTTCCAGAAGTATCTCTTTATTTTGTACATTAGCCAAATTTTTTGTAACAAAAACAAAAGTTAAATTACGACTGGGTTTATGGACAGTAAAATTACAGTTCAGTACTTCGTGTAACCCCCGCGAGCATTCAGGAGAGCACGTACACATTGAGGCATGCTGTTCACCAGATTTGCCAAGGTTTGGACAGGAATCGCTTGCCATGCAGTGACAATAGCCTGCTGCAATTCACGCACAGAGGTAGGCTGCGGGTCCAAGTTGTCGATTTGACGCATTGATTCTGCCCACAAGTTCTCTATCGGATTCATATCCGGGGACATGGCAGGCCACTCCATATGCTCTACACCACGGTCAGCAAGAAAGTGTTGGATCATGTGAGCACGATGAGGCCATGCATTGTCATCTTGGAAGACAAAGTTTCCTCGAAAGGCTGCACGAGCAAATGGAAGCAATGGTTCTTCCATAATGGCCCTGTACTTGAACTGGTTCAGGTTTCCATTCAGAACAACCAGGTCAGTTTTGCCCCCTGCATGAAAAGCAGCCCAAACGGTCACCCCACCACTTCCAGCTTGGACTCTTGGCACTATACAATATTCGTTGTAGGCTTCATGCACTTGTCTGCGCACTCGGACACGGCCATCTTGACGATAGGCCAGAAATCTAGACTCGCCACTGAAGATCACGTGATTCCAGTGTCATGGCTGCCATTGTCGGTGCTCTCTGGCCCACTGCAATCGGCGCTGGCGGTGTTGTCTGGTCAGGCGTGGCTTTCTCAGGGGACGCCTGGCACGATAGCCTGCTTAAACCAGTCGTTGGTTGACTAGCCTTCTGGATACTGGCACATTTGTCAGTTGCTGCCACTCAGCCTTAAGCCGATTAGCTGACTTGGTACGGCCATTGCGGACTAACCGGTGCAGCTGGCGATCGTCCCTCCTTGTGGTTATGCAGGGACGTCCTGGCCTCGGTATTGAAGTAGGGACACCCCTCTGAGCATTTCGTTTCAGGATCTTTGACACCTCACCTTGAGTGATGCCATACTGCCGAGCAATAGCACGCTGTTTCATGCCGGAATTTCGTAAAGCCACCACTCAATGACAAACAGCATTGTCAAGTTGACGGACCATCTCCAGAGGAAGCGGCAATAACTTTTGTAGACGTGCAGCAGTTGTTTTCCACTAATACAGAACGCATCAACCCTTATATACCCCATTGTGAAGCCAATCGTCAAATGTACCTGTCTGTACTTTTTGTCATGCCACCTGTGATATAATCCTGTTATTGACTTCTTGCTGCAACAGACAATCAGTGATATGGTTGTTCTAACGAAGAAATCACCGAAGCATAAAAGAAACTCACCAGATTGATATACTGAGTTCAGAAAGTAAACCCAAGTCAAGAAAAAAAAAATTCCATATTAAATGCCAAGTCTGTTTATATATATATATATATATATATATATATATATATATATATACCTATATATATATATATATATATATATATATATATATATATATATATATATATATATATATATATATATATATATATTGTTACGGTTCTCATCGCCGCCCTTAATCCCCTTATCAAGGGGGGATTAATCCGCTTGTCTTTCTGGGCTTGGCGGAACCGAGGCTTGAGTCGTCCCTCTCGGACACACGCGGAGTAGGGTTTCGGGACCACTTCTCGCTCGTACCTAATTCCCCGCGCTGCCCTCGGAGCGAGGAAACAAGCCTCGCACGAACCTCGTGTGGTTGGAGTACGCCGAGCGGATTGCGTACCCGTGGTCCGCGCAGTTACCTAGATATTGGAACCCGGTTAGAGCGGTTCTATTCGTGCCACGCTTAGTCAATCGGAGAAACCACAGGAACGATCGAATCAGGAAGAAAGGAAGAACAAACGGTTTAATTATTTACAAACATGTATATACAAGTTCAAGGACAAAGAGACACAGAGCAACCTTAAGCAGTCTTAACTTATCCCTTGGACAACAGGTCCCGTCTCACACTCACACAGGGAATTGCAGATGGGTAGCTGGTCAGCCCACGCGTTGATGTGGTCGTCCAGAGACGGCCTCCGCCCGTCCGGCTCTGCACGGCCCCGGCACGTCCCGCGGAGATGGTGGCAGGCGAAGGCAGGGGCTCGTAGTGTGTCTCCCGAACAAAGCAGATGATGGGGCGGAACGGCAAAGTGCGGACTTTAGCGCGGCTGGCAGTTACGCAGCCGTTCTCACTCGCGTGTCTCAAATTGCACTGTATTCGGTTCAAGCGCATCTGGCTGCGCCCGCGTCTATGGACAGTTATCGTGCAAGTGCGTGAAGTTCCTCAAGTTCATCAACTGCTGCGAGTCCTCTATTCATCAATCCTCCCGCACTAGTCCTTCAAGCCCTCCGATGCAAGTCCTTTGATTATTATCAGTGTTCCAAGCGCTAGTCCTCTGTAATCCTTCTTTACTCTCGCAGCAAGTCCTGTCGAGGGCTTTGCGCAGCGGGTCTTATAGCTACGCCCCCCGAACCTTCTGGCATCT
Source organism: Myxine glutinosa (assembly GCF_964187855.1). Taxonomy (NCBI): domain Eukaryota; kingdom Metazoa; phylum Chordata; class Myxini; order Myxiniformes; family Myxinidae; genus Myxine; species Myxine glutinosa. The sequence goes on along the minus strand of NC_136266.1, from coordinate 178,691,380 downwards.
GCTCGAACCTTCTCACCACGCCCTGTGACGCAACGCCGCCGTCACCACCTCCGAGCTCTGATTGGCGGCTCGTGCTTACCGTCATCGCTTCTGCCGCTCGCCTCGGTCCTCCTGACCTTCCGAGCCTGCCTCGTGTCAACTCGCCCAAAATGAACCAACGTTAGCGCAAAAAGGGGCATGAGGCTTAGGGTAGCTGGAAAGTCGGTGACAGTAGGGCCTATGTTCTTGGCTCTACTCAACGCAGAACTAACAAAGGAAAAGGACTAAGCTTACAAATACTAAGACATAACTATACTATCGCGAGGCTACATGTTGCTTGTGTGACTAACTATGGGGGGCAAACTTTAACCTTTATTAGGCTCACTTTACAGACTCAAAACCGCAACACTGCCCCCCTCCCTCGTCAGACGCGTCCCCGAGTCGAACCTACAAAAACTGGAATGACCGGTTTTCAGAAGGAGTTGGGACGAACTTTTAATTACGTGTGACACTTAGATGTGGTTCCCCCTAACATTTACTCTAACCCGTGTATGCGACAGTTTTACAACACTAAATATGTCCCACCTACTGCGTTGAGTAGCTAACTAACAGACTCATGCCCACAATTAACCGAATTGCGGAATTATTTTCAAACCAAACATAAAGCCGGTGGGCAGCATTTTTATATACAAACACAAAACCTAACCTTATTTACAGTTCTATGACCCAGGACCTGTCCTTTTTGCAAAGAAGATTGGAGGGGAGAGAAAGCACAGCAATGCACAAAAACACATTTCAAAAATCACATTTCACAATTCACATTTGCTGCTGTCTGGCATCTTCTGTGTGCATAAAACTTACAGTTCTTCTTTCCTAGCACACCAATAATAAAAATGTACAAAACACGTGTTCGTTTTATTTGCCAGCAGGGCCAACCCTATGTGGTCCAACTGCGTGACATTGATGCGACTCATAACAAGTGGTCCGAAGATGCAAGGTGAGTTTGCAGCAAAGTGCTGCACAGCAAAGTGTTGCACAGCAAAGTGTAAGGCCACAAAACCTGTGGTCCATAATGTGTAATGCGGTAATGTGCAGCAAAGTGTCTGTGGCAGCAAGTGCTGCACATGTGCAGCAAAGTTATAACAAAGGCAAGGAATGCGGTAGCAAAGTGCTGCACAGTTCAGCTGCACAGGTGTAGCGAAGTGCAGCAAGGGTGCTGCACATGTGCAGCAAGGTGCAGCTGCACAGTTCCACCTCCAAAATGGTCCTGGTGTGGGGGAGAGACAAAGCACAACCGGCAAAGCGGAAAGGGCGCAGAGGTACACAGCAATACAAGGTAATGCAGCATGAGGGGCGCGGGAGAGCGAGCAGAGCAAGCTCGTCCCTAACCGTCCGTGCCCCCCAACGTCAGCTTACACTGCCCTTGCCCTTCCCTGTATTTACAAATTCGTCACTACGTCCTGTCTCCCATATCCCCCTCTAAACCGAATTCGTCTCCCAATCCCTCCCTGGAAGGAAGGAATGGAACAAACACATTGTCTCATTACGTCCAAATGCGTCTCACTTACTCAAATCAGTCACTTGGTGCTGGTGCGGAGCTTTGTTATCCTCGGTGAATGGATGTGGATGGCGCGAAGGGATTTCTCTTCCTAACTACTCTAATGACATTAACTCACTTACACTACCCGGGGTCATACCCTGCCAATTGGCCTTCTCTAACTATGTGGTTCTAAAAACCGAATTCCCCATTGACCACTCTGCGGTGCCATACGAATTTGGGTCTCACTCCCCAATTTTTCACACTGTGCCCTTGCACAATTTCGGGGCTGGGTCGTGTGGCTCCACTAGCAGGTCTACCTACCTGCGCCCCCTCCGCCACTGTAGTCGCCACCCGAGCTTACCTGCTCCTGCGACTACCTAAACTGGGGAAGGCCCCTCCTGGCTCTTTACCCCTCTGATGCCATCTCTGGCATTGGGCTAGCCGGGTCCTTCTCCTGGATCCTCGGGCCCCACTGAACAACTACTCACAACCCTAACTGGCTCCCAGAGCCAACCTGCGGCCTCACCTGGCCGACAAACTACCAGTGGCCGAGTGCTCCAATAACCATACGCACCAACAAAGCCACACGCCCAGCCATTCACTGACTCATGCACCCAACCAAAGCACTACTTGCCACTTCCCGCACCACAGATGTCAATATCCAAACAATTTACCTAAGCCCTCTACCTGACTTTAAACTACCCACCCCAGGTATTTGTGAATGGGTCCATCTCCCCCCATTCACTCCTTCACACCATGCAGTCCACACCTTCTATCTCACACCAAGCATTCCACACCATTTATTCGCACACCATTGATCTCACACACCTTTTGTCTCGCACACCTTTTGTGCTTACACACCTTTTCCCATACACTCCAACACAACTCCATCTGTCTCAATGGTTACATGCTCTTCCCTGACCCCCTGGTCACGGTGTACGTCCGAGCCCCGAGAGGAGTCACGGCAGAAAAATGTGTTATTCTGTAAAAAATCAATGGTGAAACCACAGCAATTGTTACCAACAAACAAATATTGTGTTAAAAATCACACAAGAATAACAGTACAACAATAATAGCAATCAAAAGTACAATCATTGTATATCTTATGATGGTACCATCAGCTAGTATAAAGTAACTCACTGTGCTCCAAGTGAGCGTAACAAGAACATTCCCCAATGTCTCTTATTCCCGGCTTCAAGACGAAGTTGATTCGCTCCAGCGATCGCTAGAACGATGTCCAATCGAGACCAGAATCCCGTGCGGATGGCAAGGGCAGTCACACAGCCGAAGCTGTACAAAGGCGCCCTCAAGGCGACGCAAATCCAAACGCGCCCTACAGGCGACTGAGAGATCACACCCTCGGGTATGGACGAATTAGCCTTCAAAAAGCCACAGCACACACACGCCCCAGATCGACGTCTGAATGCGGTGAGAATTGTCAAAAAGAAACGAAACCGCGAGTGAAGCACAAGTCCTGCGCGAGTCAAAATGGCCGACGGCCCGTACTCGGGTCGAAACGACATGACGATGATACCTCGGAATCCAACGCCAAACCTGACATGCAGGTGGATCAGTCACAGCGACTACAACTCTGTCGCAGGAATTCCTTTCCCAGGAACCCCGAAAGTTCACCAGTGACTTTCGTTCGACAACGTTCGCCCCGGACCTTGAAACGACTCGCTTCTTGTCCGACTTCACTCGCTCCGCCCTTTTTCCCTCTCTTCTTCTTCGTCTTCCGGTTCCCGATCCGGTTTCCTGTTTCTTTTAACATTAACTTTTAACTTTTGAAAAGAGAAATATCTATCCCTTTAAATGACAACAATAATAATACATGGAATCAGAAATATTTACAGTGGATGCAAACCACCCTAACGGAAGTGACGAATCCGTAACACAATACACAATTCCTGGTTATTCTCAACCAATTCCTCATTTGCTCAATACACAATCCCTGGTTATTCTCAACCAATTGCTCATTTGCTCAATACACAGATCCTCACACACACAGCATCATGTAGCTGAATACTTCCCCTAAAACTCGTGCTTCCCCGTCTTCCCTTACACTAAGCACTCCCTCGTCATTATCATCCATCTAAACGCTCTACGTCCCCTCTATGGTACAAATGTCACTACTTAAATCTTGTCTTCTAAAGTCAGCTAATTCCCTAACAATTTACCTAGCCCGCCCTAGGTTAGCTTCGGTGCCCCATGGAGGTAACCATCGCTGGTCCCTCCATGTGCATGTCACTGCCATCCCCTTAATCTAATGCTCATGAGCCCGAGTGAGAAATGGTAAAACTACCATTCCCCCATGCCGGGTACCATTCCCCAACACTATTGCTATCCGTCCATGTTACGTGGTCCTCCCGGTAATTATCTGGTCTTGGTGACCCCCGGACCGTGGGAGGGACCCCGCCAGAAAGATATATGATTTATACGCTTTCGTAACGCAATCAATATGAAAGACACAACAATTCAAGTCAATAAGAAACCCCCACACCAAGGATCCGGATTAATGGATAATATATTCCCAATCAATCAACCACACTCAACAATCAATCAACAATACTACTCAGATGGCCATCTCATATATGTCCCCCCTTTCCCCACTCACGACCCCTCAATACTCACTGTCCCTCACAATGTCTCTGGGCCCCTCCAGACCAGGGTGAAGGTCGACTTCTCCGCACACGGGCGGTTGAACGGACCCCTGGCTGACGTGCTCCAAACTTGGACGTCACGTACCGGGAACAGCTGCTGCAGCGCACACCTCCTTGCAAAGCAAAGCGCGGCTCGCAAAGCGCGCGAGGCCCAAGGTGCGACCCGTACGCGTCCTTGTAGACGTTGAGGCGAACTGTGCCGGACGCTTGGTTCCGTGCACGAACCCACGGCAACTTGACGCGTAACTGGTAATTGCCCCGCGTAGGTAACTCCTCTCGCCAGACGGGCTTTCAAACGCAGCGTTCCCCACGCTGCTCAATATCGACACCGCTCACGTCGGAGCTGGGCGAAGACGAACAAGAAGATAGCCGCTTCTCCAGGACCTCGTGTCTTTTTCTTCTTCCGGGTCACCATCCCGTTTCCGGTCTCCTGTTATCCGGAGCCTCTCTAACCATTTAACCACAACAACCTTTAATAGAATAAACATTAATAAGCAATGACATGAATAGTAATTCACCTAAACCCGGAATCCGTAACACTCCCCCCCTTCAAGAAAGAAAGTTTGAACCCCGCGAAAACTTTCTGGGCCGGCCAACTTTGATAAACAAACCCGATACCCCAAATCATCAGTTCCCCCCGGGCACAATTATCGCATCTCAAAAATAAAGCAACAAACTTTCACCAAAACCCCCCAGAGATTCCAAGGTAATTCCCTCTAGACCAAGCGTCAACAACTGCTAGTTGCTCTTGGATGGAGGCCCAGCTGAGTACTCACTACATGGACGCCTTAAGGAATGTGGGGTTCACGGTTAGTCCGGGGAGGAAAGTTCATTACATGGACGCCTTTAAGAACGTGGAGTTCACGGTTAGTCCGTGCAGGAACGTTCCCTACCGGGACGCCTTTTAAGAACGTGGCGTTCACGGTTAGCCCGTGTAGGAGCCCAGGCTCGGCGGCTCCGCCATATATCGAGTGCTTCAACTTCTCCGGACTCCTAACAGTTACGGTGGGACCCCTTGTCCCAGCAGTCACCTGACTGGCGGTCTCTTTCTCGGCCAGTCCTCTGCCAATCATTCTTTCGGGAGATGCCGTAACTCTGGGAGCCTCCATGGTAATATCGGCTGCTGCCAACACCAAAACTACCGCCAAGTGGTCCTCTTCTGTAGGCCTCTCGACGCCTACGAAATGCCTTCCGATCCTCCAAATGGTCCGACCCTCCAAATCCTTACCATTCCAATTCTTCTCTGCCTCCCTGGCGTCTTTTGTGCTTGCAAACGTGACAAAGCCGAACCCTCTTGACCGTTGCGTTTCCCTGTCTTTTACCACCCGCACTTCCACCAGCGGCCCATATCTGTTGAAGACAGAGGTCAGAACTTCTTCCTCTGTGTTGAAGTTCAGTCCCCCTACAAATAACTTGGCACTTTTGTCGCCATCCCAAGCTGGGGTGGTGTTATTTCCCCTGCGGTGCTCTTTACCCACCCTCGGGTTACCATAAATTTGCCCCCCGGCCAAATCATTTCCGATAATCACAGATACTCCCTCTACAGGAAGCGTGGCTTGTAAACCGACGGTGACCGGTCCTGACACCAAATCTTGATTCCAAATGAATAACATGAAGTGGGGCACTAACACAGCCACCGATCCCTTGTAACCGAACCCTATCACCAGTTGCGGTACTCTTTGACAATGGCAAAATGCCTTCAAGCATTAAGGATTGATGGGCTCCTGTGTCCCTCAATACCCTAACAGGTCTTGGGTTAGTCAAGTCTCCCTCGAGTGAGACCAACCCCTCATAAATAAATGGTTGGTAACTCTTCTGTGGGCCATTTCTTACGCTTGCCATCGCATTCGGAGTTGTAATAGTCGGACTCCGCTCTGGGTTGTTCCTTTTCATGAGGTAACAACTGGACATCAAGTGTCCAGGTTTTTTGCAAAAGGCGCAAGTAGGCCCGGAGGAAAAACTCGTGGTCTGCCTCGGGCCCCCCGGAAAATAAGTTTGTCTTGGGCCCGTCGCCCTCTGATTTCGAACAGTTCGGGTATCAGCGTTGTCCCCATAATCATCTCGAGGCCGCCGCCATGTATTGTCGTTCTCCGCACCTGCTGTTCCACAACTCCCCTGCGGAAATCTAGGCGAGGAGTTAGGTTCGTGGACCCCTATCCAGTGTGTTAAGGCATAATCATCTGCCATGGTGGCTGCATCCCACCACTTCGGTACTTTCTTTTCCTGCAGGTACACTTTGATGTCCTCGTGGACACACTGTTGAAATTCCTCCACCAGGATCAAGTCACGCAATGCTTCGAAGTCGTTCCCGACTCCTTTTGACTCACACCACCGATCAAACATGTTTTCTTTCACTCTGGCAAACTCCACATGGGTCTCACTCTCCCTCTTCCTGGCATTTCTGAATTTTTGCCGGTAAGCTTCAGGAACCAACTCATAGGCTTTGAGGATGTGCTTCTTCAATACCTCATAATCTGCACATTGGTCCATTGGTAGCGCCGAATAAATCTCTTGAGCTTTACCCACCAGCACACTTTGCACTAGTATGGTCCAGGCCTCCTCTGGCCAGTTTCACTGTCGAGCCACTTTCTCAAAGTGTGGAAAAAATTGAGTGACTTCCTTTTCACTGAAGGGTGGAACCAGCCTCACATGTCTGCCCACCTCCCAGGTTTTCTGGCTAGGTGTCGGCCCAGTCAGCAAGGGTGGTACCTCTCCCCGTTCTCTCATTAACTCCAGCTCCTTGAATTTCATTTCTTGCTGAAGCGCCAGATCACGTTCCTTCAACTCCCTTTCGGCTTTTCTCTCCTCTGCTTCGAGTTCCCTGGCAGCTCTCCTCTCCTCTGCTTTTCTCCCTTCTAACCTTTCCTGGAGTTCTCGTTCCACTCTCCTTTCCTCTGCTTGTTTCTCTTCTCTCCTCTCTTCTGCTTTCCTTTCTTCTTCTGCTCTTTCCTTTTCTGCTTTCCTTTCTTCTTCTGCTAACCTTTCCTGGAGTTCTCGTTCCACTCTCCTTTCCTCTGCTTGTTTCTCTTCTCTCCTCTCTTCTGCTTTCCTTTCCTCTTCTGCTCTTTCCTTTTCTGCTTTCCTTTCCTCTGTTTTCATCCTTTCTAACCTTTCCTGGAGTTCTCGTTCCACTCTCCTTTCCTCTGCTTGTTTCTCTTCTCTCCTCTCTTCTGCTTTCCTTTCCTCTTCTTTGATCCGTTCCTGGCTCCGTAATTGCAACTCCAGTTTCCGGATCTCCACGTCTTCTGGTTCTTCGGGTAGCCACTGCCAGGCTAACTCGTCCCATGTTCCTAATCCCACCATAGATTGTATCACCGTGGTCTGCAACTCTGCCTTCCTCAAATTAGTTCGGCCCTCCAAGTTAAAATGTTTGGCCAATTTCAAGAGGTCCGCTTTTAGTAACGCTCGGAACTGTGCCTCACTAGGTGTTACCGCAAAGTTCTGTGCAACAAACGCCATGGTGACTATCGTTAACACCTGTTAACCTTCACCCAAGACTTTACCACAATTTCTCAAAAATTTACCAATTAATAATTAATTAATAAATTTTAATTACTAAAAATTATTATTTTATTATGTTATACAATTTTAGATCCCGGAATTCAATTGGACGAGCCCCCAATTCTGTTACGTGGTCCTCCCGGTAACTACCTGGTCTTGGTGACCCCCGGACCGTGGGAGGGACCCCGCCAGAAAGATATATGATTTATACACTTTCGTAACGCAATCAATATGAAAGACACAACAATTCAAGTCAATAAGAAACCCCCACACCAAGGATCCGGATTAATGTATAATATATTCCCAATCAATCAACCACACTCAACAATCAATCAACAATACTACTCAGATGGCCATCTCATATATTTCCCCCCTTTCCCCACTCATGACCCCTCAATAGTCACTGTCCCTCACAATGTCTCTGGGCCCCTCCAGACCAGGGTGAAGGTCGACTTCTCCGCACATGGGCGGTTGAACGGACCCCTGGCTGACGTGCTCCAAACGTGCACGTCACGTACCGGGAACAGCTGCTGCAGCGCACACCTCCTTGCAAAGCAAAGCGGGCAAAGCAAAGCGCGGCTCGCAAAGCGCGCGAGGCCCAAGGTGCGACCCGTACGCGTCCTTGTAGACGTTGAGGCGAACTGTGCCGGACGCTTGGTTCCGTGCACGAACCCACAGCAACTTGACGCGTAACCGGTAATTACCCCGTGCAGGTAACTCCTCTCGCCAGACGGGCTTTCAAACACAGCGTTCCCCACGCTGCTCAATATCGACACCGCTCGCGTCGGAGCTGGGCGAGGAAGAAGAAGATAGCCGCTTCTCCAGGACCTCGTGTCTTTTTCTTCTTCCGGGTCACCATCCCGTTTCCGGTCTCCTGTTATCCGGAGCCTCTCTAACCATTTAACCACAACAACCTTTAATAGAATAAACATTAATAAGCAATGACATGAATATTAATTCACCTAAACCCGGAATCCGTAACATCCACTATACTTGAGCCTCGTCGGGTGGGAATACATCGTCACTGCTCGGCTTCGAAAAGCCGAGCGATGCATGCGGGTGGTTTGTCTACTGTTGGTTGGGTCCGTCCAGCATTTTCGATCCAGGGGAGGAGGCATGGAAGGGCCAAGGTTCAGAGCTCCATCTCTGCGCGAGGCCTTGCGGTCCCACGCACGATGGCCCAACCGCCCACGGTCCGAGCACCGCGCCCGCCAGGGGGCGTGGCTCCGAACTCTCCTACCCCCCCTTGAACTGTGCCGATCGCCTTTCCCGCCACGACGCGGCACCAACGATACAAGGCGGGGCCGGCGCGAACCGTGCATGCCGGTCCTTGTGAGACCGCCGCGGCACCGATCCCCGCCGATCCCCGCCGCACACAAAGCACACCACTCACTAAGGGCTCACGTCGGCTATATGTCGCGCTAAACGCTACCCCGGTCTGCGTCGATGCTCGAGCCGCGTTCTCACCACACGCGACCCACTCCTCACTCGCACACCTAGGCGTCCCTGCGCCTCCCATACACTCCCTACATTCTGTTACTGCACTCTCATGTGCACACCACCCAGGTGCACTCATGCCGTTCGCACACTCCATTATCACACACCCCTCGCGCACACCCTGGCGCACTCATACCACTCACGCACTCCGTAACACACGCTCTCGTTACGTACTCCGTAACGTCCACGGGTGTGCACTTTCCTGGTACACACCCAATAACACGCTGTGGTGTGCACTCCTGCACACTCTGTACAACACGCTCTGGTGTGCATTCTCTTTCACTCTCCTTGGCCATCGCACACTCTGTAACACACTCTTCTTCGACGCACTCTTCCCACACACATTCCGTCATACTCTCGCGCTCGGTGCACACTTCTCTCGCACACGCACGCCATTCGCTCGCGTACACCGCACAAAGGACCTTCCACGAGCGCCCGGGTTCCATCCCGATCCCAAGCGTGCCAAAAATCTTTTCCCGCCAAACACTTTCGCACCATACACACCCCTACTCACCTTGGGGATTCTCTTCTCCGCCAACAGCACCTGCAAACTTTTATTGGGGTTAGCAAGCCCGGCATCATGATGCGAACACGAACTTTGCACATATTCCATCACTTCCATCGATTTAATCTATAACTCTGCCGTCTCTTCGTTCCCAATTGTTTCTGCAATTTCTATGCTTTCTTTTTCTAGCTCGACGACCGCCGGCGCGCATAAGATTTTATTTTCCAATTCGGCGGCCGTCGGCTCTTTTACACCCCGAGTCGCGATTTCTATTCCCTCGGTCAATTTAGCCGCACTCTGCTCTACCCCGCTCTCCCCGCGTTCCTCGCACCGCGTTACCTCGTCGCGTACCACCGTGACCTTCCCGCTCGACCTGTGCCCAATGTCCTCCCCTGATTTTTCCATATCACACCTGGATTCCTCCCTCATCTTTTTTATGTTTTTCTCTGACTCTGTTATCCGAGTATCCATTTTTGCATTCATCTTACCCAATTGGCCACCCAAACCCTGTTATGTCTTCATTAAACTTGACCATAAATGCCATCATTTCAGCCATAAATAGGTCCATATCCATTGGCGCTGCGGGCTCGGCTCTCACCGCCACGTGCGAGGCGTCGCCATTTTCTACCCCTGCTGCCGGCCCCTCATCAATGTCCTCCTCTTCTCCCAATTCTTCCCGTGGGTCCTGGGTCATTAATTCCTCCTCATCTACCTCCTCTTCTACCCCCACCGGCATTCGACCACTTTGGCTAGCCATGGCACGAATTAAAATTTTTGATTTTAAAACTAAATTTCGGTCGCTCGTGATTTTGGGCTGAATTCATCCAAAAAAAATTCGTTGGGTTCCAAATCCCACTCCCCGACACCAATTGTTACCGTTCTCTTCGCCGCCCTTAATCCCCTTATCAAGGGGGGATTAATCCCCTTGTCTTTCTGGGCTTGGCGGAACCGAGACTTGAGACGTCCCTCTCGGACACACGCGGAGTAAGGTTTCGGGACCACTTCTCGCTCGTACCTAATTCCCCGCACTGCCCTGGGAGCGAGGAAACAAGCCTCGCACGAACCACGTGTGGTTGGAGTATGCCGAGCGGATTGCGTACACGTGGTCCGCACAGTTACCTAGATAATGGAACCCGGTTAGAGCGGTTCTATTCATGCCACGCTTAGTCAATCGGATAAACCACAGGAACGATTGAATCAGGAAGAAAGGAAGAACAAACGGTTTAATTATTTCCCACACGTATATACAAATTCAAGGACGAAGAGACACAGAGCAAACTTAAGCAGTCTTAACTTATCCCTTGGACAACGGGCCCGTCTCACACTCACACAGGGAATTGCAGATGGGTAGCTGGTCAGCCCACGCGTCTATGTGGTCGTCCAGAGACGGCCTCCGTCCGGCTCTCCACGGCCCCGGCACGTCCCGCGAAGATGGTGGCAGGTGAAGGCAGGGGCTCGTAGCGCGTCTCCCGAACAAAGCAGATGATGGGGCGGAATGGCAAAGGGCGGACTTTAGCGCGGCTGGGGGTTACTCAGCCGTTCTCACTCGCGCGTCTCAAATTGCACTGTATTCGATTCAAGTGCGTCTGGCTGCGCCCGCGTCTATGGACAGTTATCGTGCAAGTGCATGAAGTTCCTCAAGTTCATCAACTGCCGCGAGTCCTCTATTCATCAATCCTCCCGCGCTAGTCCTTCAAGCCCTCCGATGCAAGTCCTTTGATTATCAGTGTTCCAAGCGCTAGTCCTCTGTAATCCTTCTTTACTCTCGCAGCAAGTCCTGTCGAGGGGGTTTGCGCAGCGGGTCTTATAGCTACGCCCCCGAACCTTCTGGCATCTGCTCGAACCTTCTCACCATGCCCTGTGACGCAACGCCGCCGTCACCACCTCCGAGCTCTGATTGGCGGCTCGTGCTTACCGTCATCGCTACTGCCGCTCTGCCTCGGTCCTCCTGACCTTCCGAGCCTGCCTCGTGTCAACTCGCCCAAAATGAACCAACGTTAGCGCAAAAAGGGGCATGAGGCTTAGGGTAGCTGGAAAGTCGGTGACAGTAGGGCCTATTCTCTTGGCTCTACTCCACGCAGAACTAACAAAGGAAAAGGACTAAGCTTACAAATACTAAGACATAACCATACTATCGCGAGGCTACATGTTGCTTCTGTGACTAACTATGGGGGGCAAACTTTAACCATTATTAGGCTCACTTTACAGACTCAAAACCGCAACAATATATATATATATATATATATATATATATATATATATATATATATATAGATATATATATATATATATATATATATATATATACAGTGGTACCTCGGCTTACGAGTTTAATCCGTTCCGTGACGGAGCTCGTAAGCCAAATCGCTCGTAAGTCAAAGCAAATTTTCCCATTCAAATGCATTGAAATGCTATTAATCCGTTCCAGCCTCAAAAAAAAAACACCAATTTTTTTTGTTAGGTGCTTTTAAATAACAAAAATGTACTTTATAAATAACAAATAATGTATAAAGAAGCACGACCTCGTATATACTGTACATAATACAAGAGAATGTAAAGAAATAAACTGGTTTTATTAAGTGTACTGTATGTATTTACCTTGAAGATCAGACGAAGATGCTGGCAGAGGTGGAGGAGATACCTTTTGCCTTTTTCGCCACACTGTCCTCGCTTTCACTTGCCGGGCGTTTCACTAAAAACCTGTCCAACGAGGTTTGTTTCTTCCTCCCTTTCAAAATTTTTCGGAAATGAGTGAGGCAAGTGTCGTTACACAGCGCCAACGCACGACCTGTTGCAACTTTTTCAGGGTGTTTCTTTTGAACAAATTCTGAAATTTTCTCCCACATTCCCAACATTTCCTTTATCTCACTTGTCGCGATAACCTCCTCCGCCTCTGGCTCCTCCGCGTTTAGTTCCTGCAAAACCTCCGTATTCTGCTGCTGCTGTAGCTCCTTTAATTCCTCCGTTGTCAGTTCCTCATTGTGTTTCTCGACGAGGTCGTTAACGTCGTCTTCATCCACTTGCAGGCCCATGGACCTTCCGAGGGACACAATCTCCTCCACCACTAACACTTCCTCAGTAGCACTAACACTTTCGGACACAACCTCAGGCCACAGCTTCTTCCATGCAGAGTTTAAGGTCCTCCTTGTAACACCCTGCCAGGCCATGTCGATAATTCTGAGGCAGGCCACGATATTGTAGTGATCCTTCCAGAACTCTCGAAGGGTGAGGTTTGTGCTCTCCGTAACCTCAAAGCAGCGCCGGAACAGGTGCTTGGTGAAGAGCTTTTTGACCGGAACTGCGTGACCGGAACCGGAAGCCACAACCGGAAAATTCAAAAAAATAAATTTTTTGAGCTCGTACATCGGATCTCGGCTCGTATCCCAAAGCAACAAACCGCCCGAGCGACGGCTCGTATCTCGAAAAACTCGTACGTTGGGGCACTCGTAAGCCGAGGTACCACTGTATATATATATATATATATATATATATATATATATATATATATATATATATATATATATATATATATATATATATATATGTACACTATATATATATATATATATATATATATATATATATATATATATATATATATATATATATATATATATATATATATATATACACTATATATATATATATATATATATATATATATATATATATATATATATATATATATATATACACTATATATATATATATATATATATATATATATATATATATATATATATATATATATATATATATATATATATATATATTGTTGTGGTTTTTAGAACCCTCCACTTTGTAAATATCTGTAATATTCCCTTATAAATAATCCCCTGTAAATATTCCCATTTTTGGTGTAAAGGTCAAAGATCGCACCCTAGTTAGGCCAGGAGCAACACGTAGCACATTCTAGGCTTCTTCTTTAGTTATTCCATTAGTATGTGTTTCAGGTAAGGATCTGTTTCCAACAGTTGAATCTGCGTTGTATTAATCAAATAACCTAGCCCCCTCCTCAAATTCCCATCCTATTCATTTTGCGGCTTTACCCTCTCCAAATTGTATGGCGCGCCTTTGCCAGCAGCGTTCGCTGCCTTTGGGCTGAAGCTCGCCCCAAGCCGCCATAAGCCACGTGGCAGAGTGGGAGAAGAAGGGAGGAGCGGCCAGGAACGTAGGCGTGGCCCCATCAACGCATCACGAGGGGAGGTACCAATGAACCCTCGCGACCAATCCGGGCCGAGGCGTGTTCACCGGTAGGTGGAGCGAAGCGGACGCGGCTTGATACGCGAGGCAGGTAATGAAAGCGCCACCGCAAACTACTTCAAGTGAGAGAGGAGAGAAGATCGGCAGATGATCGGCAAACTTGAGCGAACAGCGCAGATGCGGCGAATGATAAGAACATTGCGCGGAGGATCGCTTGGGACGATCGTGTGATACGATCTGCCCTGTCGTTTTGAGAGTGGTCGGCATGCTAGACGTAAGCAGCATTCCAGCCCCGCGCATATGTAAGTTCCGGTCGCGCGCCAACGAGACGCGAAGCTGCCTGCCGTTCTTCGCTCGCGGCCCCAGAGCCTGGACGGATCCCATCGCCTGGAACCATCTGCCTGGACCTTCCTCCCCTACCAGCTACCATTCCATGTGAGTCTGTCTGTTTGTCCTGGGGTTGTGATAAGTTAAGACTGTTTCGATAAGCATGCCCTATGTCCTTTTATTTCCTTCTTTTGTATATTCTTCTTGCCTTTCGTTTCCTCTTTTAGGTAGTTAATAAATCATATTTGATCTTCCTTCACCCTTCTTATTCTTTGGTTCCTCTCATCCCGTCGCTTTAGTCTTTTCCCAATTGAATACCTGTGGCACAATTAGAACCGCTCAGAATCGGGTTAGTTTTATTGCTAACGGCTCGAGCCTCGGATTGCTAAACCGCTCGGCAAAATTCCATCTTGTCCGTGGCTCGGGCAGAAGTAGCGCCCTGCTTTGCGGCGAGGTTGGCGAAGGTATCTGGGACCCCATTGACCAGTCACCCTGGTCAACCTCAACCCCGCAAAGGAGCGCGATACCTTCTAGGACTCGGACAGCCAGTGTAATAGATGAGGGGATTAACCCCCCCCCCCCCTGGTAAGGGGAGCGCCGTAAACCGAGATCCGCAACAATATATATATATTGTTGTGGATATGAGAATGGTTTTTTTTTTTGTTGTTGTTGTAGTGTAAATTGTTGTAAAGATCACCCGTTGTAAATGTCATGATCCTTGTAAATACCTCCGTAGTGTAAAGGTCAAAGGGCGTCTCGGTAGTTATTCCATGAAACACCACATTGCAGGACCCGATAAAACCCTTGTTCAGTAGCTTATATCTTATTATGTGTCTTAGGGTAAGGCTGTGTCTCCCATTAATTTAAATACTCCATTGCACCAAGTGAAATAAGAGTAGATCCCCTTTCATTTCATTTCAATGGCCAACTGCATTTTGGGCGGTTTTCTTCAACCACCATTGGCCACGAGGCAGGGTTGGGGAAGAAAGGCGGGTCCCCACCTCGTCAGAGAGGGGAGGAGTGAGCCAGCCCCACTCGACCAACCATGAACAAGGGGTTTGGCTTGAGAGGGCGGAGAGAGAACGTTTGGGGGAGGTTTGAAAAGGTTGAGGGGCGGGGCCTATATAACCCGCGGCGGGACACCCCCACAAGTGACAAGAGATGAGTCCAAGGAAAGAGCTGGGTCGTCAGAACAGAGCTGCGTAGAGAGGTCCATGACAAGAGCTGAGTTGGTCGTCAGGGGTGGTCAGTGGTTGCGTTGAGTTGTCGGTGGAGAAAGAGTGGTTGGACCAAGAAAGAGAGAGAGGAGAACCCGTCCCGCCAGACCCCCCACCAGCGCGTCGGCTCCACCAAGCAGCTCCGACCCGTGATCCCGCGCACACGACAGGCTCAGTGGCATCAGCGGCCGTCGAGGTCCAGCCCGACGTCCCGTGCGGGATCAAGCTCCAGCCAGCTCCGTGCCGTCCTCCCCCTCCAGCCACACACCTCCTTCCAGCAATCCACTCTGCAATTCCCCGCGTGAGTCTGTGTCTTCGTTTGTTCTGTCCTGGGTAGTAAGTAAGCCTGTTAGATAAGCTAGTATTTTCCCTGTGTCTCTAAAAGCTTCTGTATATTATTTTATTATCTTTCCTTCTCCTTGGTTACTTTGAGCCTGTAAATAGTAATAAATAGTAATCGTATTTCAAACCTTTCTTTGCCTTCGTCTTCCTTTTCTTCACATCCGTGTCGTCTTAGTCTTTTCCCGATTGAATAGCGGTGGCGCGATACGGCCAACGTTTGGGTAAATCGGGTTTAGTCAGGGAACAACTGTTCGGCCGCAGTTATACCTCCGCTCGGTAAAAATAACATCCTAATCCGCGGACCGCAACAATATATATATATATTGTTGCAGTTTTGAAATAAAGGTTAATTCCCCCTCTTAGTTAGTTACACCACAACATGAAGCCTCGCGATAGTTGAGTTATTTCTTAGTAAATGTAAGCGTAGTCCTTTCCTGTGTTTAGTTTTGCGTTGAGTAGGCCAGTGAGATTAGTTGTCCTTTTGGCGCTTTGCTTTGATGCTTTTGGTTTGGCGCTGAAATACCACGCGGCAGGCCTGAACAAGTCGACCGAGGCCGAAGGAAGGCAGGGCAGGAGGATTGGCCGGTAAGCACGAGCCGCCAATCAGGGCTCGAGGGGAGTGGCTAACCACGATGGCCAGAGCCGGGGTTTGGAACATTCGAGTCGGGCCGGGGCAGAGCCATATAACCCTGCTCCGAGCCCTCCCCCCCCCCCCCCCCACCTCAGATGGTTTGAGAGACGTAGATGGGTCGAGTTCCGAGATTAGAACAGGAGGAGAGCGCACGAGATCGCACGAGAACAGCAGCAGGACGCGCGTGAGTCAGAACGCAGAACGCAGATGGCAGACGAGAATGCGAGTGGAGCTGCAGAACGAGGAGTTGTAATAGCTCGTTGTACACTAACTTGCCCCGTGCCCCGTTCCCCGTGCTCTGCCGCTGTATTAATCGCGCGCTCGAGAGGATGACCGCGCTGGGCCACAGACGCGCGATTTCCTCCTGCCTGCCTTCTCCTGATACGTGCCGTGACCGCCAGAGGGCTACACCATGAGTGAGCTGTCCGGGAGCACCGGCAGCAAGGCGCGTTTGGCGCGCGAACCTGCTCTTCTTCCATTTCCCCATGTGAGTGATTGGGCCCATTTGTCTGGGGATAGGTTAAGATTGATTAAGCTCTGTTCTGTGTCCCCCTTTCCTTCATCATTATCATTGTACATAATAGTGTAAATAAATCGTGTTCTTCCTCTGATTTGACCGTCTTTGTCCCCTTCCATCCATTGGCTTCGCATGGTATGAATAAAACCGCTCGAATCGGGTTCCAATAAAAGTAACAGCACGAGTCACGTGATACGCATTCCGCTCGGGTGTACTCGATTAAGCGTGGCTCGTGCGAGGCTCGATCCCCGCTTTCGTTGCAGCGTGGGTACCAAAGGTACGTGCGAATTTGTCCTGAAACCCTTTTTCACGTTTGCCCGGAAGTGGCGATTCGGTCTCGTGGACCCGAAGACCCAGGGGGAAAAAGGGGTTTGATCCCCCCTTTGTAACGGGAACGGGCTTCGGGGACCCGCAACAATATATATATATATATATATATATATATATATATATCTATCTATATCTATATATATATATATACTGTATATTGTTGCGGATATGAGGATGGCATTTTTTTTGATTGTGTGTATTGTTGTGGTAAATTGTGGTGATGAACATTGTTTGAATATGGCCCCTCCTGCCTCGGAGTTGTGTAAAGATAAAAAGGGCGTCTCGGTAGTTAATTAGTCCATAAAGCATACACGTCAGCCAATCATAGAATACCCCTGTTCGATAGCTTATATCTTATTATGTGTTTTAGAGTAAGGCCTTGTCTTCCATTAGAATGACACTCCATTGCACCGAATCAATAGAGAATAGCTCCCCTTCAATAATTCCATTTCCCAGCCAAACTCTCCATCTGTGGGTAAAGCAGTTCACAAGCATGAGGTGCACGCCCTCTCAATTCGCTGCTATCGTGAATATGTGCTCCGTGCCCTGTTTGAACAGGAGGGGCGGGGTCGCCAGGAAGAGGCAAGCCCAGGGCGCGCCACGAAGGGCGGGGCTATGCAGCCCCATGCACAAATAAGGAAACAAGCCCGTGGCTCGCCACAAGGGGCGTGCCGTCGGCGCGATGCCCAAATAAGGAGACAAGCCCGTGGGATTACCATACAAGGTCACGAAACAGAGCACGGGGGAGAGGGCGGTACCGAAACCGGAGAGGGCGGTACCGAAACCGGAGAGGGCGTGTCAGACCCGCGCTAACGGTATGCGAGAAGGGTGCGAAGATCACGGATGAGCTGGAGAGAAGTGAGAGGAAGGGAATACGAGCTGAGCTGCGTGGAGAGGTACACGAAAAGAAAGGGTCCAAGAGAAAGCAGAGGAGCTTTTACGAAACAAGCTACACGAGAGATACAGCAGAGGAGTGCAGCCCCGTTTCAACCAGCCGCGTGAAGTCCTGATGGTGTGCGCTGTAAAGCGGATTACAAGGAGCTGCCGGCTCCCCGCTTCCCGCCCGGAGTGGACCTGCTTGCTGTGCCCTGTGATCCCACCTGCTCATCTTTTCCAGCCATTCCTGCCTGCAAGTTCCCCATTTTGCCTACGTGAGTTTGTTTTGTTCGTGCTGTCCTGGGTAGTAACTAAGTCTGTATAATCTAGTAATTCACTGTGTCTCTAAAAGCTTCTGTATATTATTTTCTTATCTTTCCTTCTCCTTGGTTATTTTGAGCCTGTAAATAGTAATAAATGTTAATCGTATTTCCAAACCTTTCTTTGCCTTCGTCTTCCTTTTCTTCAAATCCATCGTCTTTGTCTTTTCCCTATTGAGTAGCCGTGGCGCGATACGGCCAACGTCTGGATGAATCGGGTTTAGTCGGGGAACAACTGTTCGGTCGCGGAGCCTCCGCTCGGCAAACATACCATCTTTAACCGCGTACCGTAACAATTGGTGTCAGGAGTGTCGGATCGGACCCGAAGCGCGCTTAACGTGCTCAAAATTACGAGCTGCTGGAAATTTGTGTTGTAAAGCAAAACCCGAATTTTGAAATCACGCCATGGCTGGTCAAGGCGATCGGATGCAGGTGGGTGAGCTAGAGGAGGGGTTAGGAGTAACCCAGGACCTCGGGGTAATGTATATGGAGGAGGTGGTTGAGGGGGTATCAGGCGCACAAGATGGCGTCCTCGCGCACGTGGGTGTAGCGGCACCAAATTTTGCCGCGCCCGTGACCGTAGCAGCACCAAGTTGCGCTGCGCACGTGGTCGCGGCAGCCGAGCCAGAGATGCCAGAGTACATGCGAGTCTTTATGATTCAAATGATGGCAAAAATGGATGCTCAGGGGGAGCGATTGGAAGCCAAAATGGGGAACCGGATGGAGGCTCAGAGTGAGCAATTGGGGGTAATGAGGGACGAAGCGAGGGCTCGGAGTGAGCAATTGGGGGTCATGAGGGACGAAGCGAGGGGTACCGGTGAGGGATTAGATAAGAAATTTGAGGGATTAGACAAGAAATTTGAGGGGTTAGACAATGGGATAGAGGGGGTGAAAAATGGGTTAATGGGGTTAGAAAATAGGATGGAAGGTAAATTGCGGGAAATAGGGGAGCAATCCGCCCGAGAAATTAAACAAATGGGAGAGCAGATAGAGGAGGTGAAAATCGGGGTAGAAACCAAACTGGATGCTCAGAGGGATGAATTGGGACAGATGAGGGTGGCATCTACAAAAGAGAGGGAGGAGATGAAAGAGAAGATACGATGAGGTGTAGGTGAGGAGGTCTCGGGGGTACGCGAGGAGGTAAAGCGTATAGAGAAAGAGGTGAGAAATGGGACGGCAAGGTTACAAGGGGGCATAGAGGACCTGACGGAGGAGGTGGAGCAGCTGACGGTGGGACAGACGGAGTTAGTGGAGCAGGTTCAAAGGAACACTGAGGTATTAGGAGGGTTAAAAGCGACACAAAACGACATTAAAAATGACTTGATAGCGACACAGAGGCAATGTCAGATGGTACGTGAGGGACTGACAACGAGGTTGGACGAGGTGACAGAAGTAATGGAGACGAAGGACCGAGAGGTGAGGACGCACATAGAAACGGTCAAAATAGCCTTAGAGGACGAACTTGAGGAGACGCACCGGGAAATAAAAGAGGTGAAGCAAAAATTAGAGGAAGTGGAAGAAGAGGTGAGTGAAATTAAGAAGGGACGGACAGAAACTAAGAGGGAGATAAGGGAGGAAGTTCTCCCCTATGGGCTGGTGCTCCTGCCTCACACCTGGCCCGGCTTCACGCTGTTGAATCCAAAGCTTTCAAAATCATTGGAATCTCCCGCGATGAAGCTACCTCTGAGGGCCTTTCACTCACTCACCGCAGGCAGGTAGGTGGTCTTTCTGTCTTCTACCGACTCCTCTCCGGCCTTGCTCCCCCAGCTCTCTCTGTGCTCTGTCCCCCAAATATTCCTACAGGTCGCACAAGATCTGCCAGCAACCCTCTGATGGTTAAACTGCCGAAATCTCGGCTTTCTGCTCACCTTCACTCTTTCATTCCTCTTTTCTCCCGCCTCTGGAACAGACTCCCACACTCCCTTCAATCCCACTCCTCCCTCCAGGTCTTTAAAACAGCTGTTCACCACCATCTCTTATCTTCCCCCATCCAAAACCTTGATCTTTTCTACCCCCTCTAATTCACCCCAGATCCACCTTGTTTGAAATTCCAACTTCTTTCCTGGAAGTCCTGGCAGTGTCCATATGTTTATACCTCTCCCCCCCCCCCCCCCTTCACATGCCTCCCCCCCAAAGCCCTCTCCCTCCCACAGATCTCTCGATGTCTCCATGTCTCTCGGTCCCTGCTCTCAAATGTTGTGTTTGTGTCCTGCCCCCTCTCTCCCCATCTTGTCTACCGCTCCCGATGTTATTTGTTTTATGTGTCTGTTTGTCTTTCTGTGTGATTAATGTTCGCTCTTTCACGAGCCTCGATCTTGTATACATTTTTAAAAAAGAAAAAAAAAAAAGTGATGGAATATGTACAAGGTCGGTGCTCAAATCGTGATGGTGTGCTGACTAACCAAATAAAGTTTGCAGGTGGCGAAGGAGGTGAGGAGACGAGGTGCCAAGGTGAGTGGCGATATACGTGGAAATGTAGATGATGTGAGGGGAGCTTCAGTCGGCTTGGGGGTTGTTGTGGACCCGGGTGTTCGTGAGAGGCCGTTGGTGAAGTGTGCGACAGGTACGGTGTGCGAAAGAGGAGGTGTGCGAGAATGTCCGACTCTGGGGTGTGTGAGGAAAAAGTGCGCGCCGAGGAGTGAGGGTGCTGTCGAGAGTGAGTTGGTCGTAGCGCGTGTGCGAGGGAGCACATGGAAGCGCGTAGTGAGGAGTGTTACAGAGGATGTAACGAGAGAATGTACGCCGGTGGTGAGTGTTACGGAGGAAGTAACGGGAGAGTGTGCGCAAGAGTGTGCGCGAGAAAGGTGTGTAACGGACGGGTGCATGGGGAAAGAGTGCACTGTCAAGAGTGAGGGAGAATGCACGCCTGTGGTGAGTGTTACAGAGGGTGTAACGGGAGAGTGTGCGCAAGAGTGTGCGCGAGAAAGGTGTGTAACGGACGGGTGCATGGGGAAAGAGTGCGCTGTCAAGAGTGAGGGAGAATGCACGCCTGTGGTGAGTGTTACAGAGGGTGTAATGGGAGAGTGTGCGCAAGAGTGTGCGCGAGAAAGGTGTGTAACGGACGGGTGCATGAGGAAAGAGTGCGCTGTCGAGAGTAAGGGTGAGTGCGCTGTCCAGAGTGGAGGTAAGAGTAGTAAGGGTGACACGGAGCATGAGTTGGTTGTGACAGGTGAGAGAGGATGTACACCTGGAATGGAAGGATGCACACCTGGAATGGTAGAGCGTGTGTGGGAATGCACACTCGAGTTGGTAGTGAGGCACGTGGTTGGTTGTGCGAGTGAGAGCACACCTGTGATTGTCACAGAGGAGGTGACCGAGAAGGGAGCGCGAAGAGGTGTGTTGGTGAGGTGTGCGAGCGACGAGTGTGTGCAAAGGTGTTCGGTGGTCAGGTGTGTGACCAAGTCTGTGAGCGGAATGAGTGTACCTGGGTGTGTAAGAGAAGGTGCAATGACGAGGAGCATGGGAACAGCTGGATGTATGAGCAAGGAACGGGCTGCGGGGTGTAAGCATGCAGGTGAGGCATCGACGGTAACCGGGTTAGCGGTTCGGACGACATTTAGCCGAATCGGGCCCTCGGTGCGCATCGGGCAGCTTCGCGTGCCGCGAGGACCAGCGGGGATCCGAACGACGGCGGGTTCGAAAGGACCGCCGTACGTGATCCACGCTGGGCCGCGCTTGGAATGGCCGTGTCCGTGCTCCGCTCGGCGGAACGGGCAGCCCAATAGGAAGGGTCGTCATGGCGACCCCTTTTTGTTGAGGCGTTCCGGCGGGTCAAGATCGGGACATTGGATGGCTCCATGCCGAGGGGGTGCGTGGGATCTCGGCCCGAGTAAACCCCCTTCCCTTCACCGAGTGCCGGACGCATCCAGCCGCCGGCACCAAAACAACCCGCATTTATTGCTCGGCTTTACGAAGCCGAGCTGTAGAAGTGAATTGGCGCACCGAGAGGCATTAGTAAGTAGACTGTAATGATGAGGATAGTGGTCTGGACCCGAAATTAGAAAAACAAAATTTGATGATTGGCAAAGGATTGGCAGAGTGATGATTGGCAGAGGATGGTAGAGTGATTGGCAAATTTTTGATTGGCTGAAATTTGGTGAGCAAAGTTGGTAGTAGGAAATGCCCCGATGTGGTGGGATGGCAACTCTGTCATCCCTCACACGGGGGGCAAAGGAGCACTAGTGTATGGGGTGATGGCAGTGTAAGCTCGCCGAGGGAGGGTTAGGATATATCGTGTGTAGGGATCTAGAGAGATGACCTTAGGTAACGTTAAGGTTAGTTAGGGACAATGACACCTGTAGTGGGGACGCAGGTAGTTTAGAATGGATGATAATGACGAGGGAGCGCAATAATTTAAAGGGGCGACTGGGAAGCGCAAGTTTCAGAGGGGAGTAGTTCGATGAGATGATGCTGTGTGTTTGAGGATTGGAAGTGTATGGTGAACAGGTGTGATTGCACAGGTGTGCAACTGAACAGGTGTATGGAGCAGTGTATGAGTGAGTGATGGTGATGTGTGTTGTGTTGACCAACTGGTCCAGGAGGAGGGTGCAGGTGGCACCAGGTGTGAGTGCACAGGTGTGCAACTACAGGTGAATGGAGAACAGGTGTATGGAATACATGGAGTGTGGAATATATGGAGTATTGGAATGGATGGTCGTGGAGTGAGTATGGTGGAAACTATGGAGTGGAGTGGATGGTGCGAAGGTGTGAATGGGGAAGAGTGGACCCCATCACGAATACCCGGGGAGGGTAGTCTAAGAGTTAGGTAGAGGGTACAGGTAAATTGTGGTTGGATATTGGCATCTGTGGTGCGTGTGGAAGAATGGTATTTGGATGGGTGCATTAGTGTTGTGGAAATGGCTGGGCGTGTAGCCTGTTAGTGTGTGTAGTTGGTTTGGGCACTCCACCATTGTGAGGATGTCGGCCAGGTGAGGCCGCAGGTGGGCTCTGGGAGCCGGTAGTTGTTGTGGATGGGGCCCGAGGATCCGGAGGACGGACCCGGGTAGCCCAGTGCCAGAGGGCACCGAGTGGGGTGACAGAGCCAGGAGGGGCCTTCCCCAGTAGATAGGTTAGGTCAAGGAGCAGGTAAGCTCAGGTGGCAACTGCAGTGGTGGAGGTGTGCAGGTGGGTAGACCTGCTGGGAGAGCTACACGTCTCAGCCCAGAAATTGTGCAAGGGCACCGGGAGATGAATCGGGGGAGTGAGACCCCAAATTGAGAAGCACCACAGTTTGGTCAATGGAATTGGTTTTTAGAACCCATAGTGTAAGTTGGCCAATGGATTGGCAGGGAGAGACCCCGGGTAGACCTGCTTGCTGTGCCCGGTGATCCCACCTGCTCATCCTTTCCAGCCATTCCTGCCTGCAAGTTCCCCATTTGCCTACGTGAGTTTGTTTTGTTCGTGCTGTCCTGGGTCATAACTAAGTCTGTATAAGCTAGTAATTTTCACTGTGTCACCTGCGTCTCATGTCCCCTGTAAATAAACGTGACTGCTCTTTTTGCTTATGTGTGACATGCTGACGTACTCTTCTGTACGTCTTCTTCTTCTTCTTCCTCTTTGCATTCGTCGTCTTAGTCTTTTCCCGATTGAGTAGCTGTGGCGCGATACGGCCAACGTCTGGGTGAATCGGGTTTAGTCGGGGAACAACTGTTCGGTTCGCGGAGCCTCCGCTCGGCAAATATAACATCCTTAACCGCGTACCGTAACAATATATATATATATATATATATATATATATATATATATATATATATATATATATATAATATATATATATATATATATGTATGTATATATATATATATATCTATATATATATATATATTATATATGTATATATAGGTATATATATGTATATATATTGTTACAGACGCGGCTTTTAGATGTTATATTGACCGAGCGGTGGTGTATTTAACCGCGTCCGAACAGTTACTCCCCGATTAAAACCCGATTTCACCCGACGTTGACCAGATCGCCCCACGGATATTCAATCGGGAAATCTCTAAAGCGATCGCAAGAGAATGAAAAAGAAGAAGAAGAATACGGAGGAAGAACAGATTTATTATACGCACACAAGCAAAGGATGGAAGAAACAGTGACACAGCGAATCCTTAACTTACACTATTCATTTTTTCCTTAGCCCCAAGACAACGAGCAGGACAGGACGTTCACACTTACACAGGAGATAATGCAGGCAGGTAAGGCTTGAGATGGAGGCAAGGTCGGGAGGCCGCCGTTCGCAATTCCTCGCGGTTTTGGCGGGAAACCCTCCGTCGCGTATCCACTGCGGGAGACGCCACGCGCTGGTTCGGCACACCTGCTCCTTTTCTTGGGGTGGGGCCGTCTCTCTCCTTTCAGCGCGTCTCTCCAAAGCTGGTCTCCTTGCCGAGTACCTCTCCTCTTTGGCTTGGAGCGTTTCGCATCTCACCGCCTCTCTTTGGTGCAGCCTCGTTGCTCCTCTCCAGCTCATCTCCAGTCATCTCTCATCTCTCCTCTCCAGTCATCTCTCATCTCTCCTCTCCAGTCATCTCTCATCTCTCCTCTCCAGTCATCTGGCAAAGCAGTCCCTTACAGTCGCTTTTATCACCTCGGCCGAAATCAAGCCGCCGGCTCCGAGGGCACGCCTACCGGGTCGATCACCGCGGTGTTGATTGGCTGTTAGGGCCGGTTCACTCCTTCCCTCTTCTGACGAGGTGGAGACACGCCTTTCTTCTCCAACCTTACCTCGTGGCCAATGGTGGTCGAAGAGAAAAACCGACCAAAATGCGGAAGGCAAATGGAAGGGAGGTTTTGGGGAAATTGGAAGGGCCTACGCTTATTTTGTTTGATACAATGCAAAGTCAATCTAGTGGGAAAACACATACTTAGCCTACATGGAATAAGGAAATACACTATTTAAAAGATATATCGTGACCTGCGTGTATATTCCATGCAATTAACTAGGACGCTGACTGCGACCATTATTTACATTAACAGGGTGGTACCGTACGTTTGTAACGTTCACATTGTAACGTTTTCACATTCGTTACACTTCCTCCAAAATTGTTACACTTCTCAAATTCGTTACACACTTCTCAAAATCGTTACACTGCACCCCCCTTTCTTCAGGTCCGTCCTCGGACCTATTAAACTTTAACTTAGTGTGACACGTAGGTGTAATTCCCTCTACAATTAACCTGACCCTGAGTGTGACAATTTTAAAACACAAATAAGTATGTCCCCCTATTGCATTGCATCCTGTCTAACAGACTCAAGCCCACAGCTAACCGAATTACGGAATTATTCTCAAACTATACATTTATGGTGGGGAGCATTATTTACAATGACGTGATTTCTTATTTACAACGCAACCCAGGACCTGTGTTTTTTTTTTTTTTTTCTTTTTAGGGAACAAGAGAAAGAAATTCCTGTTGGGAGGGAGGAGACAGCACGCATTGCATCGATGCACCAGTACCAATACCACCAAAGCACCCAAAAGCACCATCCAGTGCGCAGTCACCATGGCTCATAATAAACACAACAAAACAACTGGTGGTGGTCTTCTCTTTCTCTGCTGGGCCGGTGTTCTTTCCGACGTCTTCTGGCTTCATGCGGCCTAGTTGGAAATAATAAAAAGCACAACTTGTGTCCATTTTTATTTAGGGCCTCAGGGGCCAACTAAGGGTGGTCCACCTGTTTGGCATAGGTGCCACCTTACCGAGGTCCGCAAGCAAGATTCCCTGGCCACTATGGCCGGTTTCCAACAGAGGTGCCCTGCCCCAGAACCTGGGGTCCATCAAGTGGTACTTGGCCGCAGAACAGCGGTCCATAATGTGGTACATCAACGCAATGCATGCTGGTTCTGGGAATCTCGGGCGCACAATGGCCACCTCACGCACGCTCCCATCGGCACCCAATGGCGCACAGGTCATGTGGGAGACAAAAGAAAGACAATTGAGCGAGGGGTAAGGTCACAAGGGTACACGTCAATAAGGCAATGCAAGGTGAAATGCGTACGGAGGCCGAAGTGAGAAAGCTCGTCCCTACCGTACGTCACCCCCCTGTCACCTACCCTACCCTTGTTCTCACCCCATATGTACAAAAATCTACACATTTACAAATTCGTCACTACTGTCACGTCTTCCCCATATTTCCCCTATACCAAATTCGTCTCCACAATCCCTTTACTTCAAAATTTGCCATCACCAATTCATCATCAATCCTCATAAGGAGGGAGAGATGGAATTACGCACAATGTCACACCCACGTCATGATGTGTCTCACAATCCAAACATTTGCATCATAAAAAATAATCAAAACATGGCATGGTGTGGAGTACCTGTCACCTCAGGTGAGTGGATGCAGATGGTGCGAGGAGATCCTTCATCCTAACTATCCTCTAAATGACTTTAACACACTTTACACTACCCGGGGTCTTTCCCTGCCAATCCATTGGCCAACTTACACTACGGGTTCTAATAACCAATTCCCATTGGCCAAACTGTGGTGCTCCTCAATTTGGGGTCTCACTCCCCCGATTCATCTCCCGGTGCTCTAGCACAATTTCTGGGCTGCGACGTGTACGTCTCCCAACAGGTCTACCCACCTGCACACCTCCACCACTGTAGTTGCCACCCGAGCTTACCTAGCTCCTCACCCTAACCTAACTAACTGGGGACAGCCCCTCTCCTGGCTCTGTCACCCCTTGGTGCCCTCTGGCACTGGGCTACCCGGGTCCGTCCTCCGGATCCTCGGGCCCCATCCACAACAACTACTACCGGCTCCCAGAGCCCACCTGCGGCCTCACCTGGCCGACATCCTCACAGTGGTGGAGTGCCCAAACCAACTACACACACTAACAGGCTACACGCCCAGCCATTTCCACAACACCAACGCACCCATCCACATACCATTCTGTCACCCGCACCACAGATGCCAATATCCAACCACAATTTACCTGTACCCTCTACCTAACACTTACACTACCCGCCCCGGGTATCCGTGATGGGGGTCCACTCTTCCCCCATTCACACCTTCGCACCATCCACTCCACTCCACAATTTCCACCATTCTCACTCCACGACCATCCATTCCACTACTCCAGATATTCCACACTACCATTTATTCCACACAGCCACATACACCTGTTCTTCATTCACCTGTCGTTGCACACCTGTGCAATCATACCTGGTGCCACCTGCACCCTCCTTTCTTCCTGGACCATTTGGTCAACACAACACGCAATCACCACTACTCCCTCAAACACTGCTCCACACACCTGTTCAGTTGCACACCTGTGCAATCACACCTGTTCCATTCTCACCTGTTCAATCCTCACACACACGGCATCATCTCAGCTAACTACTCCCCTCTGAAACTTGCGCTTCCCAGTCGTCCCTTTAAACTATTGCGCTCCCACGTCATTATAATCCACACTAATCTACCTGCGTCCCCACTACAGGTATCAGTCACTAACTAGACTTAACGTTACCTAATGTCATCTTCGCTAGGGCCCTATCAATATAACCTAACCCACCCGGGCTAGTTTTCACTGCCATCAACCCCATAAGCTATAGCGCATTTGCCCCACCTGTGAGGGATGGTGGATTTGCCATCCCACCACATCGGGGGTCTCTCACTACCAATTTCGCTCGTCCAAATCCAACAATTCAAAAATTTTCCATTTACTGCCAATTCTATTCACTTTTCTAAATTTCGTTTTAAATCACTATCACTATCACCATCACCCGTCTACTTATTACATCCTCTCGGTGAGCCAATTTACATCTACAGCCCGGCTTCGTACAGCCGAGCAATGAACGCGGATTCTTTTGTGCTGGCGGCTGGATGCGTCCCGCATTCGGGGCAGGGGCGGGGGCTTACCCGGGCCGAGATCCCACGCATCACCTCGGCGTGGAGCCATCCAATGTCCCGATCTCGACCTGCCGGCACGTCTCAACAAAACGTGGTCGCCATAGCGACCCTTCCTATCCAGCCGCCCGCTCCGCCTAGTGGAGCCCGGCCGCGGCCGTTCCAAGCGAGGCACAGCGTGGATCGCGCACGGCGGTCCTTTCGAAACCGCCGTGGTTCGGATCCCCGCTGGTCCTCGCGGCACGCGAAGCTGCCCGACGCGCACCGAGGGCCTGATTCGGCTATAAGTCGTTCTAACCTCTAGCCTGGTTACCGTCGACGCTTCACCTGGATTCTTACAAGCATACGCTACCCCTTTCTTCTTGCTCATACGTGCAGCTGTTCCCATTCTCCTCGTACCTTTCCTGACACACCTCGGTACACTCATTCCGCTCGCCGACTTGGTCACACACCTGACCACTGAACACTTTGGCACACATTCGTTGGTCGCACACCTCACCAACACACCTCTTCGCGCCCCCTCCTCGGTCACTTCCTCTGTGACAATCACAGGTGTACTCTCATTCGCACACCCAACCACGTGCCTCACCACCAACTCAAATGTGCCTTCCCACACACGCTCTACCATTCCAGGTGTGCATCCTTCCATCCCAGGTGTACATCCTCGCTCACCTGTCACAACCAGCTCACTCTCCTTGTCACTCTCACTACTCTCACCACCACTCTTGACAGCGCACTCACCCTTACTTTCGACGGCACACTCTTTCCTCATGCACCCGTCCGTTACACACCTTTCTCGCGCACACTCTCCCGTTACACCCTCTGTAACACTCACCACAGACGTACACTTTCTCGTTACATCCTCTGTAACACTCACCACAGGTGTACACTCTCTCATTACTTCCTCCGTAACACTCACCACAGGTGTACACTCTCTTGTTACTTCCTCCGTAACACTCACCACAGGTGTACACTCTCTCGTCACTTCCTCCGTAACACTCACCACAGGTGTACACTCTCTCGTTACTTCCTCCGTAACACTCACCACAGGTGTACACTCTCTCGTTACTTCCTCCGTAACACTCACCACAGGTGTACACTCTCTCGTTACTTCCTCCGTAACACTCTCCACAGACGTACACTTTCTCGTTACATCCTCTGTAACACTCACCACACCGCGCTTCCATGTACCCCCTCGCACACGCGCTTCGACCGGCTCACTCCTGACGGCACACTCACTCCTCGGCGTGCACTTTTTTCTCACACACCCCATGGTCGGACATTCTCGCACACCTCTTTTTTCGCACACCTGACCTGTCACACACTTCACCAACGGCCTTTCACGAACACCCGGATCCAAACCAATCCCCAAGCCGACTGAATCTCCCCTCACATCATGTACATTGCCACTCACCTCCGTACCTCGTCGCACCTCCTCTGCCACCTGCAAACTTTTTATTTGGTTAGTGAGCACCGCATCATGATTTGAACACAGACCTTGTACATATTCCATGACTTCCTCCTTTATCTCCCTCTTAGTTTCCCTCCGTCTCTTCTTAATTTCACTCACCTCTTCTCCCACTTCCTCTAGTTTTTGTTTAACCTCTTTTATTTCTCGGTGCGTCCCCTCAAGTTCGTCCTCTAAGGCTACCGTGACCGTCTCTATGTGCATCCTCACCTGCCGGTCCTTTGTCTCCATTATCTCTGTCACCTCCTCCACCCTCATTGTCAGTTCCTCCCGTACCATCTGACATTGCCTCTGCGTCGCTATTAATTCGTTTTTAATTTCTTTTTGTGTCGCCTTTAACCCTCCGAGTACTGCAGTGTTCCTTTGAACCTGCTCCACTAATTTCGTTTGTCCCTCTGTCAGCTGTTCCACCTCCTCCGTCAGATCTTCTATTCCCCCTTGTAACTTAGCCGTATTATTTCTCACCTCTTTCTCTATACGCTTTTCGCCTCGCTTTACCTCCTCGCGTAGCCCCGAGACCTCCTCACTCACCCCTCGTCGTATTTCCTCCATCTGGTCCCCCATCTGTTCGATTTCCCGGGCGGATTGTTCCCCTATTTCCCGCAATTTGTCCTCCATCCTATTTTCTAACCCCATTAACCCATTTTTTACCCCCTCTAACTGATTCTCCTGGGCAGCCATTCTGTTTTCCACCCCCGTTAACCCATTCTTTACCTCTTTTATCCCGTTGTCTAACCCCTCACAATTATTGTCTACCTTCCCAAATTTCTTGTCTAACTCCTCAAAATTATTGTCTAACTTCCCAAATTTCTTGTCTAATCCCTCAAAATTATTGTCTAACTTCCCAAATTTCTTGTCTAACTCCTCAAAATTATTGTCTAACTTCCCAAATTTCTTGTCTAATCCCTCAAAATTATTGTCTAACTTCCCACCGGTACCCCTCGCTTCGTCCCTCATTACCCCCATTTGCCCCATAATTCTGCTTTCCATTTGTTCCATACTGTCGTTTTCCTTCTGCATTTCCACCATGAATTGGGCCATGAAGGCTTGCATTTGGGCCGCGCTCATTGGTTCCGCGACCGTGGCCCCCTCAACCACGTGTGCGAGGGCGCCATTCTGTGCGTCTGAAACCTCCGCAACCACATTGCTATTTTTCTCCTCCTCCCTATTCTCCATATACATTTCCCCGAGGTCCTGGGTCGATTCCACCCTGTCTATTTCTCCCACCGACTTCCGATCGCCTTGATTGTCCATGGCGCGATCTCAAAATTCGGGTTTTGCTTTATAAAACAAAATAAATTTCGGCAGCTCGTAATTTTGACCAAAAATTTTTTTTCCTAGATGTTTTTAAAATTTGGTTCGGGACCCGAATTCCACTCCCAGACACCAATTGTTACAGACGCGGCTTTTAGATGTTATATTGACCGAGCGGTGGTGTATTTAACCGCGTCCGAACAGTTACTCCCCGATTAAAACCCGATTTCACCCGACGTTGACCAGATCGCCCCACGGATATTCAATCGGGAAATCTCTAAAGCGATCGCAAGAGAATGAAAAAGAAGAAGAAGAATACGGAGGAAGAACAGATTTATTATACGCACACAAGCAAAGGATGGAAGAAACAGTGACACAGCGAATCCTTAACTTACACTATTCATTTTTTCCTTAGCCCCAAGACAACGAGCAGGACAGGACGTTCACACTTACACAGGGGATAATGCAGGCAGGTAAGGCTGGAGATGGAGGCAAGGTCGGGAGGCCGCCGTTCGCAATTCCTCGCGGTTTTGGCGGGAAACCCTCCGTCGCGTATCCACTGCGGGAGACGCCACGCGCTGGTTCGGCACACCTGCTCCTTTTCTTGGGGTGGGGCCGTCTCTCTCCTTTCAGCGCGTCTCTCCAAAGCTGGTCTCCTTGCCGAGTACCTCTCCTCTTTGGCTTGGAGCGTTTCGCATCTCACCGCCTCTCTTTGGTGCAGCCTCGTTGCTCCTCTCCAGCTCATCTCCAGTCATCTCTCATCTCTCCTCTCCAGTCATCTCCAGTCATCTCTCATCTCTCCTCTCCAGTCATCTCTCATCTCTCCTCTCCAGTCATCTGGCAAAGCAGTCCCTTACAGTCGCTTTTATCACCTCGGCCGAAATCAAGCCGCCGGCTCCGAGGGCACGCCTACCGGGTCGATCACCGCGGTGTTGATTGGCTGTTAGGGCCGGTTCACTCCTTCCCTCTTCTGACGAGGTGGAGACACGCCTTTCTTCTCCAACCTTACCTCGTGGCCAATGGTGGTCGAAGAGAAAAACCGACCAAAATGCGGAAGGCAAATGGAAGGTTGGTTTTGGGGAAATTGGAAGGGCCTACGCTTATTTTGTTTGATACAATGCAAAGTCAATCTAGTGGGAAAACACATACTTAGCCTACATGGAATAAGGAAATACACTATTTAAAAGATATATCGTGACCTGCGTGTATATTCCATGCAATTAACTAGGACGCTGACTGCGACCATTATTTACATTAACAGGGTGGTACCGTACGTTTGTAACGTTCACATTGTAACGTTTTCACATTCGTTACACTTCCTCCAAAATTGTTACACTTCTCAAATTCGTTACACACTTCTCAAAATCGTTACACACTTCTCAAAATCGTTACAATATATATATATATATATATATATATATATATATATATATATATATATATATATATATATATATATATATATATATATATATATATATATATATATACACAACCTGCCGAAATATATTTATATATTTGTGTTTCATGTGTGTGTCGTACTGTGTTTCATTTTTGGCCCTATCTGTCAATACAATAACTTTGAAACCTCGAGTATCTGGGTTCGATTCCGGATCTTCAACAAATTCGGACCAATTAATCCTCTTCACACCCAACCTATCCACCAAGTTTCGGCCTTCAGTAGCAGAGGTAATTACATAATTCAATACAGTGCGGTATTGCTCATGACAGTGTACAATACAGCAAACAGCAGTACAATATTATTATACTAAAGCGCGGTGCTACGCGCGCTCCTTGCTTACCAAGAAGGAAGCGGACAACGCGGGTAAAACAAAAGAGTCTTTATTGACAAGAGGTCACTGTAGTACTGGCGCGCTCCGGGCTGCGCGCCCGGTGTATATCCTGAGGCCACGCCTACCCCTCGGCGTGGCCGCCGCCCACTTGGTGCGCGGAATGATGTCACCACGCCAGTGGGCTTCCGTGTCCACCACACGCGCCCCCCCCCCCCCCCCAGAATTCCCGTGCACCTGGAGGGCCAGTTTGCGGGGCAAACGGATGACCCGGCCGAAGCGCCCTCTGGCGACCGGCGGCGTCCGGGGTGCAGGGATGCCAGCTGGGATGCCCCCAGCTGTACCCGGGATGTGTGCCGGACCGGGGGGCGGCGTGCCGACGGTGCTGGGCGGTGCCGGGGGTCCGCCCACAGAGGGGCGGCCCCGACGCGGGGGCCGAGCCACCGGCGGTGGGTGGTCCACGTCGAGGTGGGCTGGCTTGAGGTGGTCTATGGAGACCCGGTCAGGAGTGCCGCCGATGTCCAGGGTGAAATGTTTCACCCCGGTCTCCAGCACGCAGGAAAGGCCCGTCGTACGGGGGCCGCAGTGGTGTCCGGTGGGCGTCGTGCCGGACGAAGACGTACTCCGCGGTGCGGAGCTCCGGGGCGACGTGTGCAGGAGGGTGCCCGTGGTGCGCCGTCGGCACCGGGGCGAACCTCCGGGCGGTCTCCTGCAGCGCGGAACGCTCCTGCGCCGCGGACCATGGTGCCGTGGGGTCGGGGAGGAACTCGCCCGGCACCCGCAGTGGTTGTCCAAAAACCAACTCTGCCGTGGAGGCACGCAGGTCGTCCTTGGGCACCGTCCGGAGGCCCAGCATGACCCAGGGGAGCCTGTCGACCCAGCCGCCGTCGCAGAGGGTGGTCCGGAGCGCGGCCTTCAAGGAGCGGTGGAAGCGCTCCCACAGGCCGTTGGCCTGGGGGTGGTAGGCCGTGGTTCGGTGCAGCCGGACCCCGAGCCCCAGCGCGACCGCCCCCCAGAGCTCCGAGGTGAACTGGGGGCCACGGTCGGACGAGATGTCCGAGGGGGCGCCGAACCGGGCGACCCAGGTGGCGATGAACGCCTGTGCGACGTCCGCCGCCGTCGTCGCCGCCAAAGGCACGGCCTCCGGCCACCGCGTGGTGCGGTCCACCATGGTGAGGACATGTGTGAAACCCCACGAGGGGGGCAGAGGTCCCACCAGGTCCACGTGAACGTGGTCGAACCGACGTTCCGGCACCGTAAATGGGGCCAAGGGGGCCTGGGTGTTTCGGTGCACCTTTGCGCGCTGGCACGCGAGGCACGTCCTGGTCCAGCCGCGGACGGCCTTCCGGAGGCCATGCCAGACAAACTTGTCGGCGACCAATCTCTGGGAGGCCTTCGTGCCCGGGTGGGACAGGCCGTGGATGGCGTCAAAAACCTGGTGCTGCCAGCCTGCGGGCACGATGGGGCGAGGCCGCCCGAGGGAGACGTCGCAAACGAGGGCCGTGCCCGCGCCGTCGAAGGGCACCTCGGTGACGCGGAGGCCCGTGATGGCGGTCCGCAGGGCCTGGACCCCGGGGTCGGCGGCCTGGTCCGCCGCCATCCGGGCATAGTCGATGCCAAGGTGGACTGCGTGGGCGATGGCCTGGGAAAGGCAATCGGCCACCGGGTTGTCCTTTCCCGCGACGTGCCAGATGTCCGTCGTGTACTCGGACACGGCCGCGAGGTGACGCTGTTGCCGGGCCGACCATGGCTCGGCGACCTTGCCCATTGCGAAAACCAGCGGCTTGTGGTCGACGAAGGCCGTGAACGCACGGCCCTCGAGCAGATGGCTGAAGTGCCTGACCGCCAGGTGAAGCCCAAGCAACTCGCGGTCGAAGGTACTGTAACGGCGTTCGGGCGGGCGAAGCTGCCGGCTGAAGAACGCCAGCGGTTGCCAGGCACCACGCACCCATTGCTCATACACCGCGCCCACCGCGTAGTCCGAGGTATCGGAGGTGAGGGGCTGAGGGCGATCGGTGCATTGGGCGCCGGGTGCGCGAGCATGGTGGCGTTGGCCAAGGCGAGCTTCGCGCCCGAGAACGCCACGTCCATCTGCTCGGTCCAGGTAACGTCACCTTTGCCCGGCTTCCCTCGAAGGGCCTCGTGTAAGGGGCGCAGGAACTGGGCGATGCGGGGCAGGAACCGATGGTAAAAGTTTACCATGCCCAGGAACTCCTGGAGCCCCTTGATCGTGTGGGGGCGTGGAAACCCCTTCACCGCCTCCACCTTGGCCGGTAGGTTGACGGCCCCGTGCCTGGTGACGCGGTGCCCCAAAAAGTCGATGCCGGTGACGCCGAACCGGCACTTGGCGGGGTTCACGATGAGGCCATGCTGGC